>NW_024081169.1:312136-542502 GCF_003009895.1 Hyaena hyaena
GGCACATTCTCCAAGATAGATCACACACTGGGACATAAAGCAGCCCTCAATAAATATAAAAGAATTGAGATCATACCATTCATACTTTCAGATCACAATGCTATGAAACTTGAAATCAATCACAGGAAGAAGTCTGGAGAACCTCCAAAAACATTGAGGTTAAAGAACACCCTACTAAAGAACAAATGGGCCAATCAGGCAATTAAAGAAGAAATTAAAAAATATATGGAAACAAATGAAAACGAAAATACAACAACCCAAATTCTATGGGATGTGGCAAAGGCGGTCCTAAGAGGAAAGTACATTGTACTCCAGGCCTATTTCAAGAAATTAGAAAGTGCAAAATCTAACAATGCACCTAAAGAAATTAGAGGGAGAGCAACAGGAGCACCCCAAACACAGTTGGAGAAGAGAAATAATAACAATCAGGGCAGAAATAAACCATATAGAAACCAAAACAACAGTTGAAAAGATCAACAAAACAAAAAATTGACAAACCTCTAGCCAGACTTCTCTAAAAGAAAGAGAGAGCACTCAAATAGACAAAATTATGAATGAAAAATAACTTATTACAACCAACCCCTCAGAAATACAAGCAATTATCAGGGAATACTATAAAAATTATATGCCAACAAACTAGACAACTTAGAAGAAATGGACAAATTCCTAAACACACACTCACTACCAAAATTCACACGGGAAGAGACAGAAAATCTGAACAGACCCATAACTAGTGAGGAAATTGAATCAGTAATAAAAAATATCCCAACAAATAAGAGCCCTGGGCCAGATGGCTTCCCTGGGGAATTCTACCAGACATTTAAAACTGAATTAATACCCATTCTTCTCAAGCTATTCCAAAAAAAGAAACAGAAAGAAAACTTCCAGACTCATTCTACAAAGCCAGCATCACTTTGATTCCCAAGCCAGACAGAGACCCAGCAAAAAAAAGAGAACTACAGGACAATATACTTGATGAATAAAGATACAAAAATCCTTAACAAGATACTTGCAAATCGAATCCAACAGCACATAAAAAGAATTATCCACCAAGATCAAGTGGGATTCACTCCTGGGTTATAGGGCTGGTTCAATATTCGCAAATCAATCAATGTGATACATCACATCAACAAAAGAAAATATAAAAACCATATGATCCTGTCGATAGTTGCATTAAAAAGTATCTGACAAGATACAGCATAACTTCTTAATAAAGACCCTCGAGAAAGTTGGGATAGAAGGAACTTACCTAAATATCATAAAAGGCATCTATGAGAAGCCCTACACTAACATCATCCTCAACAGGGAAAACCTGAGAGCTTTCCCCCTGAGATCAGGAACACGACAGGGATGTCCACTCTCACCACTGTTGTTTAACATAGTGCTGAAAGTCCTAGCATCAGCAATCTGACAACAAAAGGAAATAAAAGGCATCAAAATTGGTAAAGAAAAAGTCAAACGTTCACTTTTCGCAGGCAACATGATACTCTACATAGAAAACCCGACAGACTCCACCAGAAGCCTACTAGAACTGATCCATAAATTCAGCAATGTTGCAGGATACAAAATCAACGTACAGAAATCGGTTGCATTTTTATACACCAATTATGAAGCAACAGAAAGAGAAATCATGAAACTGATCCTGTTCACAATTGCACAAAAAACCATAAAATACCTAGGAATAAACCTAACCAAAGATATAGGAGTTCTGTATGTTGAAAACTATAGAAGACTTATGAATGAAATTGAAGAAGACACAAAGAAATGGAAAAACATTCCATGCTCATGGGTCAGAAGAATAAATATGGTTAAAATGTCATTACTACCCAAAGCAATCTACACATTCAATGCAGTCTGAATCAAAATTGCATCAGCATTCTTCTCAAAACTAGAACAAACCATCCTAAAATTTGTATGGAACCAAAAAAGACCACAAATAGCCAAAGTAATATTGAAGAAGAAAACCAAAATGGGAGGCATCACAATCCCAGACTTTAGCCTCTATTACAAAGCTGTCATCATCAAGACAGTCTGGTATTGGCACAAAAACAGACACATAGACCAATGGAATAGAATAGAGAACTCAGAATTCGACCCAGAAATACATGGCCAACTAATCTTTGACAAAGCGGGAAAGAGTATCCAATGGAAAAAAGACAGCCTCTTTAACAGACAGTGCTCGGAGAACTGGACAGCAACGTGCAGAAGAATGAAACTAGAGCAGTTTCTCACACCACACACAAAAATAAACTCAAAATGGATAAAGGACCTGAATGTGAGACAGGAAACCATCAAAACCCTGGAAGAGAAAGCAGGAAAATACCTCCTTGACCTCCACCGCATCAATTTCTTACTTGACACACTCCCAAAGGCAAGGGAATCAAGAGCAAAAATGAACTACTGGGGCCTCATCAAGATAAAAAGCTTCTGCACAATCAATAAACAATCAATAAAATAAACAATCAATAAAACTAATAGGCAACTGACAGAATGGGAAAAGATAGTTGCAAATGACATGTCTGATAAAGGGCTAGTATCCAATATCTATAAGGAACTCATCAAACTCCACACCCGGAAAACAAGTAATCCAGTGAAGAAATGGGCAGAAGACATGAAGAGACACTTCTCCAAAGAGGACATCCAGATGGCCAACAAACACATGAAATGATGCTCAGTGTCCCTCCTCATCAGGGAAATACAAATCAAAATCACACTGAGACACCACCCACCTCACGCCAGTCAGAGTGGCTAAAATGAACAAATCAGGAAACTATAGGTGCTGGCGAGGATGTAGAGAGACAGGCACCCTCCTACACTGTTGGTGGACATGTAAACTGGTGCAGCACCTCCGGAAAACAGTGTGGAGGTTCCTCAAAAAATTAACAATAGAACTCCCCTATGATCCAGCAGTAGAACTGCTAGGAATTTACCCAAGGGATACAGGAGTGCTGATGCATAGGGGCACATGGACCCCAATATTCACAGCAGCACTCTCCACAAGAGCCAAAACATGGAAAGAGCCTAAGTGTCCATCAATTGATGAATGGATCAAGAAGATGTGGTATATTTATACAAGGGAATACTACATGGCAATGAGAAAGAATGAAATCTGGCCATGTGTAGCAATGGATGGAACTAGAGGGTGTTGTGCTGAGCGAAATAAGTCAGGCAGAGAAGGACAAATACCATATATTTGCACACATAGGTGGATTAGGAGGAAGTTAACGGAGGACAATGTGGGAGAAGAAGGGGAAACATAGTTGGGGAGAGGGAGGGAGGCAAATCATGAGAGACTCTTGAACGCTGAGAACAAACTGAGGGCTGATGGGAGTGGGGGAGAGGGGAAGGGGGGTGAAGGTGAGGAGGGCACTTGTTGGGATGAGCACTGGGTGTTATATGGAAACCAACTTGACAATAAACTATTTAAGAAGAAAAAAAAAACGAGTATAGGCCAGCTTCAAATCCTGACTCTGCCACTCTCATTTTCTGTGTCTTTGGGTAAATCATAGCATTTCTTTTTTTTTAAATTTTTAACATTTATTTATTTTTTGAGAGACAGAGAGACAGAGCATGAGCAGGGGAGGGCAGAGAGAGAGAGGGAGACACAGAATTCAAAGCAAGCTCCAGGTCCAAGCTGTCAGCCCAAAGCCCGACACGGGGCTCGAACTCACAAACCGCGAGATCATGACCTGAGCCGAAGTCGGACGCTTAACTGTCTGAGCCACCCAGGCGCCCCTAAATCATAGGATTTCTATCATTGGCAGCTTTCTTACTGTAAATGGGAGTAATAATATTCACCCCATACTATTGCGGAGATGAAATGAGACAACGCACATATAGTACTTAGCAGAGTTGCCTGAAGTCTGGTAAGCCTTCAGATAATGGTAGCTAGTAGGGAATAATTCTAAAATGGTACATGGTATTTTAGAAGGGTGTCTAAGACCATTGCCTATGCAACCAGAGGTTTACCCATTACCTGATTCTAATTCCCATTTCTCCCTAGACTGGCCTCAACGAGGGGAAGTTTGTGAGGGAAAAACAAGGCCAGGGTCATCCATTTGGCAAAGTGTGTAATCAAGACCTGATGACTATCTATTTATGTATAAATTTTCGCAGGAGAGAAATAAGAAACAGATTAAACGGAGAGCAATCAATGTGTGGCTTAGTTTCCCCCTTTAATCCCCTAAATGTTGATATTTCTCCCATCCAAGTAGTAACCAGGCCCATCCCTGCTTAGCTTCTGAGATCAAATGAGATCGGGCATGTTCAGGGTGGTATAGATGTAGACTTAAAGTTGATATTTCTAAAAACATCATCTTGGCTCACTGGTTCTCCCCAACACTGGAAAGCTTATCAACTTTCACCTGGGGATTGACACATCGCTTCTCCTCTGATGATTCTGGGGCTCTGTCTCTAGCTCTGCTGTGTGTCTGAAGGGTTAGGACAGTATCTCTGCCTTCCTGCTAGACATGGGCACTAAATATCCCACATTCACTACCCAACTCAACATTGGGCCGTCAGCATTCCAGGATGGCACTGTAAACCAACATAATCTATCTCAATTTCTTATTAAAATACCCATCAAGGCAAACAAAATATAAATAACTTAAAACTAGCAGCCAGAGTTACAACTAAAGATGGGATTTGAGAAGACTTCTCATGAACTGTGAAGATCAACAGCAGCACATGGAAAAGAGGTTAAGATGTTGCTGTGTAGAGTCAGAGCGAATGTCCCCCCTTTGCTGGACACCTGTCCTGCCCAGGATGATGGCAGACATCCCTCCATGGCAGCCAAGGTGGCACTGACCCTTTTCTCCTCATCCACCTGATTCTTCAGACATTCAGTCATGACCAGAGGAGGTACCCAGAAGAGCCATGGAGGCAGCAGGAGGCAGTATGGCGCATCACGTCCTCACCAGAACGGGGACGAGAGTCCATGAGGGCAGGGGATTGTCTTGGCCACTACTGGACCCACGACACAGAACACACTGGCTGAGGAAGGACTCAAGTTACATTCAACTCAAGTTGAATGTGAAAGGCAAGTGCAGAGGGGGAGAGACTGAAGCAGGATACGACATGGGAGCGGTGTCAGCCAGAGCCGCTCTTTTTTAAGTAATGCCTCCATTCAGAGAGTGAAACGGCCAGACAGGTAGTAGGAGAAAGCTCTGTCTCAGGCCAGCAGCGCTAATCTAGCTGACCGGCATGTGCAATTGGGCATGCTGTTGAATTCCGGGCGGGGAATTCAACTAGCAGCCAAGGAGGCAGAAGGTGCACACAAGGGCCTTTCGTAGACTGGCAGACATTATTTGAAAGATTCTCTTGTTCCAATACAACCCAGCACATAAAAATCAAACAAACAAGTAAAAGAGCCCAATATGCGACCGTGGAAAGTACTGTGGAACAAGGGAAGGGGAACTTTTTACCCTTTAGATCCAGAGGAAGATCAGACATTTGAAAAATGAACATTTACAAGAAACAGATGGTTTTGTTTTGTATTTTATTTTTTTAATTTTTAATGTTTTATTTATTTCTGAGAAAGAGAGAGATAGTGTAAGCTGGGGAGGGTCAAAGAGAGAGGGCGATACAGAATCTGAAGCAGGCTCCAGGTTCTGAGCTGTCAGCACAGAGCCCGATGTAGGGCTCGGAACCACGAACCATGAGATCATGACCTGAGCCGAAGTCAGAGGCTTAACCGACTGAGCCACCCAGATGCCCCTGTTTTGTATTTTAAAGAAAACTGCTTGGGATGCCCGGGTGGCGCTGGTTGGTGGAGGATCCAACTCTTGATTTCGGCTCAAGTCGTTATCTTAAGGTTCATGAAATCGAGCCCCATGTCAGGGTCTGTACTGACAGTGCAGAGCCTGCTTGGGATTCTCTCTCTCTTTCTCTCTCTGCCCCTCCCCCACTTCTGTGCTCTCTTACTCTCTCTCAAAAATAAATAAACATTAAAAAAAAAAGAAAACTGCTTGGTTCCCTCAATGGGACTCAGAAAGGCATGGCTGCCACAAAATAAAGGCAGGAAGCCACAAAATGGAGAAAAACATGGGTGGTGACAGAAAACCAATAAAATGAAAAGAAAGTGAATTCATGAAATAAAGAAAACCAAACAAAACAGAAGCGTCAGTGCTATCCTAAGTACAGTTCATATCAGGACCTGGGTGAGCAACGTGAAGTTCTCCCGGAACTCGGTCAGGAGGAAAAGGAGAGAAAATGTGCCAGGCAAATGGCGGGTGTGAGGACGGTCCTCTGATGGATGACAGCAGGCCAGTCTGAACAGAACCACAACCTAAATACGAAGGGAACTTTACGGAGTCGAAAAGACACAAGTAGGCGAACAAGACGTAGTACGCATGTTGGAGAGGCACAACATATTTCAGGAAAAATCTCTGGAGACTCATGACAACACACAACTTAGGAAAAACTCTGAATTATGAAGTTAAATAAAAAATCCTTATGTCACAATCAGAAAACAAAAATAAGAAGAATCGGGTTAATAATATAACAATGGAACCATGTTTATAAGGGTTGAGAGAAAGAGGTATGGAAAACCTAGCCACGCTGTCTTCTATGTGTGAAATGTAATAATGAGGAGGAGGGCAAAACAGTGAGTGGCTAATCACAACTGAACACTTCCCACATGTCATACATTTTGCTAAGCATATTTTATGCATTGTTATTGTACCTAATCCCTTTTACAGATGAGGCAGGTTGAACAGAAAGAAATTCTCAGGTAGGCATGTAAAGGACTAGAGAAAATTCTGAATCTAATCTAAGGACACAAGGACTCAAAAGCAGAGGTGCTGAGGTATAAAGACTTGCTGTAAACACTAAAAACATAAAGCCTAAATTTAGGTTACAGATCGCAATAGAAAATAATGTACTCTAAAGTCGATCCATTTATAATAACAATCTTCCTTGAAAATCCCAGGTTGACAAAATCAAAAGGGAGTCTGAGTATTGAACCGAGGGTCTAAAAGTGTGATTGATAACTCCTTGTACCACATGATAATCATTTTGTACTAGGAATGATTAACAAAAGACTCAATACTTTTCCAAAGTGAAACACTGGTATACAAATGGACAATGGTCAGAGAAGATACGACCACAAAACTTGATACAAATCTCTGGAGAAACCAGCCCAGGAAGCCAATGACAACATGTGCAGCAACTGGCCTGGAATGGTCAGGACCCAGTTAATGAGTGCAATGACCCGATTCTTTGTCCTCGCTTCCTCTGACTCATGACCAGCCAGGGAAAGTCAAATATACTCCCCAAGCTAAATAAAATGACCCTTTCCAGTTAGCCAGCCTCCAGCTTTCCTGTGGAGGTATGCTCAAATCAGAGCATCCTTGAATCTTCCTTTTTTTCACCCCCTGCCTGCCTTCAAGTCTCCGTGAAACAGGAAATGGAAATGACCGTGGCCGCTGCCCTTGCTGTAGCAAGCTCTGAATAAATGTATTTCTTCTCACTGGGTGGTCTTTGTTGACGATGATGGCTACTGGAATTTAAAACAGAAAGCACACCTTCTGAATCACTGGGATAGATAAAAGGAAAGAACGCACAATCTTTACAGCGTAAGGCAGAAAACAAAGAGTCATGAACAACAGAAAATATTTACTGATATAGGGAAATATAAGGCAGAAACACCAGGCTGTAAAGTTTTTTTGGAAAATACATATAACCTGTTCACACAAAGGAGAAGCCACAGTGGTTAGAGGTGGAGAATGGAGTGGGGTGGGGTGGGGGAGGAGGAACTCTGGTGTCAGACAGTTCCGGGGTTAGATCCTGCTCTGCCACTTAACCAGATGCATGTTCCTGGACAAGTGATTTAACCTCCTCATGTCTGTATGTCTGTTTTTTCATTAAAGCAACAACAACAACCTGCCTACTCCTGGGGTTGTTTAAGGAGACAGTATAATAATGCATGCCAATTGGGTACTCTAGAGCCTGGTACATCAAATGCGAATAAGAGATATTAGTTTAAAAAATTGATTTGAAGGACATGCATTAAGATGTTAATAAGATCAGGGGCGCCTGGGTGTCTCAGTCAGTTGAGCATCTGATTTCAGCTCAGGTCATGATCTCTCGGCTCCTGGGTTCGAGCCCCACATCTGCTCTGTGCTGACAGCACAGAGCCTGGAGCCTGCTTCAGATTCTGTCTCTCTCTCTCTCTCTCTGCTCCTACCCTGCTCATGCTCTGTCTCTCTCTCAAAAACAAATAAACCTTAAAAAAATTATATAAAAAAAGATGTTAATAATATCATAAATAGTAGCAAAGGTTTTTAATTTTTTCCTGTTGAATGTAAGAAAGGACATTTAAACTCCATTAGGACACCGAAATGAACCAGCGAGAGACTGTTGATTCTCCTACTACTAGACTATATGGAAGGAAGGTGAAATCATGGACCCTGGATAGCTAATAGGTCAACCGTTGAGGACAGGCAGCTGACCTATTGAACATACCACTCCTCTATTCTCTCAGACTGTCCCTCCCTTAGCTGCTGCACCCAGACCCCTTTATTTCAGATGTCAGCTTACATATCACCTCCTCAGGGAAGCCTTCCCCAACCGTAAACTTCAATGTTGATTTCTCTCTCTTTTCTTTTCCACATATCCTATTTGTTTTCTTTATAGTATTAATCAGACTCTAATGATTTTATTTCATGTATTTAATTGTATACTGTTTTCTCTCTGGCTAAAAATTAAGTTTTAAGAGACAGCTTGTCTGCCTTGTTTTTCAATCTATTTTCAGTAACTACAGGAGTTACCTGACATGTATGTGGAGCTCGATAAATATTTGCTGAATAAGGAATCACTTCTTGGCCTTTTGGCTAAGATCGAGTGAAAATATTCATTCAATAAATGAATGATATTAAGAGGAGGGCACTATGATCTGTATGGATTTATACCAAGCGAAAAATCATACTGAGACCAGTTCATCATCAGTATAGAAAATAAGAGCACGGAGTCAGAAGTCGGACTGTCTGAGCTCATATCCCAGCTCTATCAGCTAACAGGTGACTTACCACTGGCAAACTTCCTACTTTTCTAACCCTCCGTCTGTAATTGGGTGTCATAATGGTGCTTCCCTCATAGGTTGTTTCAGGGATTAAAGGAGATAACCACGCATCATACTGGACAGTAGAACTCAAAAAACACTAGCTGTTGTATCTGACGTGATGAAGGACGAAACGGTAAAAGACTGATACTATCAGGGACCTTGATGAGCGGTATGTTGTGACTTTTTTTTTTTTTATGTTTTATTTATTTCTAAGAGAAAGAGACAGCATGAGCAGGGGAGGGTCAGAGAGAGACGGAGACACAGAATCTGAAACAGGCTCCAGGCTCTGAGCTGGCTGTCAGCACAGAGTCCAACGCAGGCCTTGAACCCAGGGATCATGACCTGAGCCGAAGTCAGACGCTCAACCGACTGAGCCACTCAGGCACCCCTGTTGTGACTTTTTTCAAAGCAGGATCATTTTCCTTTTTTGCCAGGTGATTTAGACCACAAACAAAAATAGCAACATACAATCCCAGAGACCGTCACAGACCTGGGGTGGGATCCTGATACAGAGAGAAAACAAATTTGACGGTTCACGTGTCTGATTAGGCAATCCCCAGATATGAATAGCAGGTAGTAGGAATTCTGGGGACCCCTTCAATTTCAGGAAAACAGAGACAGAGTAATGAATGGAAAGGCAAAGCGTAGAGACCATGGCAATGGATCAGGACGTGGTTTCTCTTCTTCTAAGGCCAGTAAGTGAATTTAGGAAATGCTTGTTTGGCTCTGTCCATTGTTCTCTTCCACACAGCCTGGATCAGAGAGTCAGTCACTGGCTTCCTAAGTGGTAAAACCAAAAACGTTCCTTTTTAGGTCTCCCTCAGTGCCCATCAACCCGCATGCACGCCTCTCTGAGGTAAACATGGCCAAGCCCACCTTCCCACATTTCTCTTCTTTGACTGGACTTTGGTGCTTCTTTCTTGCGATTCTAGTGAGGCTGACATGCAGAGGTCACTCTGACTCCCCCAAACCAAATTAGCCAACAGGGCAGGTTAAAAAGCAATTACAGTAGCCCATAGGAAATCACAGCGGGCTGCAGCTAACACAGAAAAAGCAATTACCATAATCAATACACTTTAGGCACATCAAAATGAATATTTCCACATGTCAAAATGTTTCCAGATCCGCAAAGCAACCAACCTAAACAGAAAACACATTTCGTTTTCATAATGACTCTGCCGGCCTCTCTGCTTTCTGTGAGAGCCTTGCCTCTTTTCTTACAATCCTGTGAGGCTGTGCTTTTTTGGGTGAAAAAAAAGGATTAAAAAATTTTAATTTTTTTCACCTGGTCCTATTGTTCTACTCGGCTTTTTCATCTGATTTTAGTTTGCTTGTTTCTAGTCTTTTCTCCCTCTGCTCTTACTGCTCTTCTCACCTCCTATCATTCATCTTGGCCCTTACTTCTCATCCATGGGGTTTACACTTCGCAAGAATTCAGCCTGTCTCTGATTCCACTCACTTATGAGGTTTTTCTTCACATTTTCTTTCATTTCTTTCACATTTTCACCCTCTCTCCTCATCGTCTTCCTCTCACTTCAGATAACAGGAGTACGTATCTCCTATATAATGATATCCGTATTAATATGTCTTCTCTTTTCCCCCAGTTTTTTCTTTTTTCTTTCTCTTCCTTCCTTTCTCTCTCTCTCTTTTTACTTATCCTGATTGTGCTTTTTTAGATACAACATAAAACAAAAGCCTTTCGTAATTTTGATTGTCATAACTTCTGTCATGTCATAATGTGTCTCATCTTCTTCTTTGGTGACTAAGTTTTTTTTTTTTTTTTTCCATTTGCTCTGTTCCTAGTTGTACCCACATTCACTCGAGATCCACCCCACCCTCCGGCAGAATTAGCATCCAGATGACTAATCATCGCCTACATATATCTGCTGGCAGAAATCTGTCCTCTCTCTGTCTCTCTTTCCTCCTTTGGTTGTGTTTGTGAGTTTTCAGTGCTGCTGCCCCTAGCCAGCCTGCATGGGGTGGAGTCTGGCACTGTTTTTCCTTCCACAAAGGATGGATTCGCCATCACTGGCTGCTTGTCGGATATGCTGTAATGACGTCTAATTTAGGGATTACTGCCTGACTTAGGGACTATGGTATGCATGGTGCTGGCTCTTGTGAGAGATACAATGAAGATTTTTACCTTCTGAAGGAGCTGAGGAGAGAAAACACCACGCGGAGTTATAAATCCCTCTGGCTAGTCCACTTTGAGTATTCCCAGTCTCCATGGATGGCAACACCATCCATCAGAGGCATCCTTCAGACATCCGGGATCCCCGGACACCTCCTTCTCATCCCCATCCAATCCTCTGTGAAGCTCTATCCATTTTACCTCCTAAAATCCCCTAAGTTTGCCTACTCTCTTCATCTTCATGGACACCATCAGGATCCAAACAGACAAGTGAACGAGCCTCTGAATAGACTGACCCAGCTGCTGTTGTCTCCTTGCAAGTCATTCAATGTACTTTCATCAGTTAACGTTTTAAAGTATAAATCAGGTCATCGCACGCTGTCCTGGACATCACAAAGAGCCTCCATTGCTTCCGGGAGAGTGTCCGGGGTCATCTGATGACATCTCATCACCACCCTCTCCCTTCAGTGCAATTTCTGTCTCCCCAGGGGCTGGTAGCCTGGAAGCCACATTTCCATAGGCTTCTGGTTTACCGCAGGCCCTTGCCGCAGAGCTGGAAAGTGGAAGACAAGAAGACACTACCGCTTGGCAGTTGTGGGTGACGATGTGGACGGCAGCAGGCTGCTGGCAGGAGATCTGGAGGGCCGCTTTCAGATCTCATAAAAACTTGGGGCAGACTGGCCTCCTAGAGACAGGGTGTAGTGCAAGAACCAGAAGTCTTCAAAGCAGTTTTAGGAACTGATTATCCCCTCAGTGGTCCTCAATGGCAGCGGTCTGATCCTCAGACATTACGGTTGACTCTGCTCTTCTCTGGAATATTACCAAGTGTGACGCTTCTGACCAATCATTGTACTCCCTGTACTCTGTGACTGGTGGGTCTTGATTCTGCTTGTTCAGTTCCCGAGGCCTCTGTCTCCTCATTTTCCTATGTCGTGTCAGCTTTTGCTTTTACTGTCTTCTTAGCCTCTTCCCGTACTTCTCTGTTTGCGTTCTTGAGAAAGAGAAACCGATTAGCCCAGGTAATCACTCTCATCTCTATTTGAGCAGGCGTAGGGGTCCCGCTCTAAAATTTCACTTCTTTGTCTGTAAAATGGGGATAATATCACTTACCTACCGTGCAGAGCTGTCCTAAGAATCTGAATAGATAACAGGTGTGCTGTAGCTAGTGCAGTGCCTGCAAATAATGCCCACCTCATGTTGATTCCTTCCTTGCCTTTGCCTTGAGTCCATGCCTGGTACCTTTCTCTGGATTAGCAGTGGTACTGGTACTTAACATGATGTTTACTTGCTGTATGTTCATAAAAACTGTGTGCCTGGGTGTGTGTGTGTGTGTGTGTGTAGAGAGAGGAAGTGAGAGAGAAACATTTACTTAATAGATAGCTAGTTATTTGAAATTGGATATTCAGAAAAATAATGTGAATGCAAAATAATACTACAAGCAAATGCTACTTTTGGGTATTTTGCCTCTCTGCAAGTGTCTGCTAATCTTATACTCTCAGGCTTAAGATGGCCTCGGCTTTCCATTCCTGGGTTTCACACCAAGTTCTACCAAAGCAATTAAATAAATCTTTCATACACTTATCTGAAAGGCTCCTCTTTCATTCCCTTCCCTCATGTTTATCCTCGAGCCCACCACGTACCACTTACTCTACCGCTGACTTTGACAAAAGCAAACACTAAATCCATACACGCTCTGCATCAACATTGCACCAAGAGGCCACATACAGATTTGTTGGTGGGGGCAAAATACAAAGGTTATTTGAATCCATCTATCTAACTTGATCTTTTTGTACCTATCTATATTTACGATGTAAATATTCATAGTCTCTCCGGTGATGCCCTTTTTCCAAATCCCGAACTATCTGAAACAAAGCCAAACAGAAAATACCCCAAGGGCTTACTTAAGCTGTGTAATAGGGAAAACAAAGGCACAGGCTAAAAACCAGGCCTGGGTTTGAGTTTTGCCTCTGCTACTGATTTTGAAGCAGTTGACAATTTCTAAGCCTGGGGGAAAAGCATCATGAAAACAGAGAGGAACGTAGGCTAAGAGAACAAACGGTGCAGTCAGCCAGCACTGACTTTATTGTGTGTCTTTATGCCCTGACACGTGTGCCCAGGAAATGTGGGACACGTGTGGGGTAGTAACGGCACCCATGGGACCAGTCTGAAGGAGAGTGGCAGGAGAAAAGAACCCAAAAGAACAGAGCCTACGAGCTGGGGCATGTGTGGCCAGTGGCAGGAAGTCTGGCCTGAGCCCAGACAGGAGGCAAATGTAGGACAGTTACTCTCTTTTTAAAATTTTTTTATTTCTTTAATGTTTATTTATTTTTGACAGAGAGAGAGAGAAAACGGGGCAGAGAGGGGGACACAGAGGATCTGAAGCAGGGTCTGTGATGACAGCAAAAAGCCCAGTGCAGGGCTCAAACTCATGAATGGTGAAATCATGCCCTGAGCCGAAGTCAGATGCTTAACAGACTGAGCCACCCAGGCGCCCCAAGGGCTGTTTCTTTTAAGAAAAGGAGCACTCAATTGTCTGCTCCGTGTCCATTATCTAATTCTGGTATTGCACGTAGATAGTTGCTTGGCTAAGGTAGGAGGCATCTACATCTTGAATGTAGATAATTACCTGGTTTAACAAAGTATATGTAAAGTAACAGAAACTTGATGGGGATGGATAACAAGTGCCACCATAGTCCCCCTTTTGGAAAACAAGAAAAAGGTATTTCGTGGTATTCTTAGTATATACACTAACCACTAAATGGATCAGTAAAAGTTTATTTTTTTAATTTTTAAAATGTTTATTTATTTTTGAGAGACAGAGCATGAGTGGAGGGGGAGAGAGAGAGAGAGAGTGAGAGAGAGAATCTGAAGCAGGCTCCAGGCTCTGAGCTGTCAACGCAGAGCCTGACGTGGGGCTTGAACTCACCAACTGTGAGATCATACCCTCAGCCGAAGTAGGATGCTTAACCAACTGAGCCACCCACGTGCCCCTGGATCAGTAAAAGTGAAGGAAGGAATATTTATATATAGTATGACAATTTCTTGCTTCCAGAGAGTGGGCTACTGAAAGTTCTTTGAGTACTCAAAGAACTCAAATACTTACTGTTTTCTGTAAGAGAAGAAAACATTCACAACCCTAGGCCCAGCTCAAAAACAGGCAGAATATGTGTCAGATTTGGGGACCTTGAGCTACGTTTGCCAACGTCGGCCTTTTGAAATGTTGCTTGTACTCTTAAAACATGTGCAGTGAGCATATACTAGGTGATATCAATTCATACATAATTTGTTTAATAACCCCCTGAGCTGTGTCCCATTTGCCTGCTCATTAGATGAAAGAAACTGTAGGATTTTATCATTCTGCCAATTATATTTTGGGCAATTGGTAAAAATAGGTTTGTCATCACCTCGACATATATATGACCTTGTATTGTCCTGGTCATTTATGTGATGCTGCCCCCTAACGTAACTGCTGACGCCTTCAGGAAGGTCAGCACAGGCCTCAGGACACCATAACCATGCTTTGATGTTTCCCTGTCCACTGACAGGCTGTGCAGCTTTGGGTAAACAGCTTAACCTCCCTGGGCTGTGTTTATAAAGCTAGGAAACTGAAAGAGAGCCCTGCAAAGGTCCCTCCCACTCTGTGCTCCCTGGTATCACAAAGCGGGGCAATCACTCTTGTTCAAGTTTACTCTTTTTTCCCCAGCCCTGAGCTTAGAGGACTCTCACACTGTAGTTCTTGAACTGATAAGGAAATCTACTTGTGGTCAATATCCTGGTGCTGAAAAATCACAGCCTTTGTTTCTATAAAGAAGTCCCCCTAAAAAGTGAAATTTGACATAAGTTTATAATCCTTAAAGACAATCATCACTAGTCATGACCAAGTGACAACTCCCAGAAACAACACTGCCTGGCCCATATTTCAAGTTAATCCCTTAATAATCCTCCACAGGATAATCATGATTCCCTGTGATTTTACAGGCGAGAAAACAGCCTACTTTGCTGGGAAATGCACTAGACCTTTATTAGACTTTCATTTCGCTACTCCTGGAGGAAAGTGTTCTAGATTTCCCAGGCTAAGTCAAAAGTTTACTGTAAGTAGTAAATGCTGTTTGGGAACCCAGCATTCAAGTTAGTACAACAAACAACACGCAATCCTCATGTATACGTTTTAAACAGAGTCAAAGACAGCCTGCGTGCAGAAAAGGACATTACTTATTTGTAAAGCTAAGTGGCTTAGCTGTTTCCATCATAATTGCATGAGGGCTCTGGGGTCATACTACGAGGTACGTGTATAGTCATCTCCATGCTGTTACCATAATTACATGCAAAGAATTCTAGTTTTTCTACGGAAGGATCAAGGCCATAAGGGGGAAAAAAAAGATTCATGGAGTTTCTCTTTTTCATATAGTAGCAAGGCTTGGCTATGTGCGCATGCTGGTTGGGAAGCTCTTTCTGTAGAAAGCCAAATGGAGGGCTGAGGGAAGTGGCTTGGGGATGGCAGGGAAGAAATGGGAAAGGGATGAGGTCAGAGGCTCTGGCCAGCAGTACACAGGGGGTGTCCTCTGGTTGTAGGGTTTGAGGCCCATAAAGGACAGTGCTGGCTGACTAGATGGATGGCGGGTGCTGGACAAGAAAAGTATCCCATATCATGCGGAAAAGCTTGCTCTCAGCTGCAGATCCAACACAGCAACCACTGGGCACAGGTTTAATTACAATTAAACACAATTTAAAATTTGGTCTGTCAATGGTCCACAAGGCTAGCTGCTAAGGTCTTGGAAAGCATGGTTCGACTGTCAGAACTTCAGACAAGTTCTACTAAACCACCTTGCTTTTAGAATCTAGATTGTATGAGAAGTTAACACTTAAAACTCTTGAAGTTTAATTACTACCAGGGAAGTAGATACCACATAGTGGCTAAGAGCACAAAAACTCGGGGCGCCTGGGTGGCTCAGGAGGTGAGGTGTTCGACTTCGGCTCAGGTCATGATCTCGTAGTTTGTGGGTTCGAGCCTGGCATTGGGCTCTCTGCTGACAGCTCAGAGCCTGGAGATTGCTTCTGATTCTGTGTCTTCCTCTCTCTGCCCCTCCCCCATTCACCCTCTGTCTCTCTCCCTCAAAAAATAAATAAATATTAAAAAAAAAAAAAAAAGAGCACAAAAACTCTGTACTCAAAACTTTTTACACTCAAGTCCTGGGTCCAAGCTTTGCTAGCTACATGACTTTGGGCAAGTCACTAACTTAATTAATTAACTAACATAATCCTCATCTGTGAAATGGGGATGATAGTCATGCTACTTTTAGAAGGTTATGGTGAAGATTCAATGTACATAAAGCACTTAAGATCATTTCCAACACGTAGCAAGTGCTATTTAAGTGGTAGCCTTTAATGTTTCTACTTCCACATAAAAATGTACTTCTATAATTTTGTACCTGCTACTGGCGAACAGATGCGACCTGATTCACACAATCCTTTCTATGTCCCCCTTCCCCATGAACCAAACCCTTTTGGGATCAGTTCACTCTCCTGTCAGCCTGAGTACGTGTGAGACCAGGGTGCACTCTGCTCCTTACTTGTACAACAGAATGTCAGCTGCCTGGAGCACTGGGTATGTGAGCAGGCCCGCGGTTCCGCCATGCTTCTGGGTGGCAGTCTTGGCCTGTGCGGTGAAAAGAGAGGAGGGAATGAAACCCAACATGCACCTAATTATACTGCTAAATTAAGGAATCTTTAAAGCAAGCAAAAGGTAATCTGAAGCTACCTGGACTAACATTATATCTCAGTTCCTTTTAGCAACACTGGCACATGCTGCAGGCTGAGGCATAAGGGAAATTGACTTCACCACTGCCCATCTAACGGCTTCTGCACTGTCCCTGTTTCTTATTCATTTAATTAAAACAAGGATCTAAGAGTTTCTAGTTTCTAGGACTCCCTGGTGGCTGTCAGTTAAGCGTCTGGCTTTGGCTCAGGTCATGATCTCACAGTTTTGAGTTCGAGCCTTGCATCAGGCTCACTGCTGTCAGCACAGAGCCCGCTTTGGATCCTCTGTCCCCCTTTCTCTGCCCTTCCCCTGCTTGCAAGCGCTCTCTCTCTCCAAGATAAATTAAAACATTAAAAAATAAATAAAGTAAAAAAACCCACAGGGGTTTCTAGTTTTCAAATCAGGTAAACTCCATATTTCATAAGTAAGGCTAGAAAATATAATGAAATTAGATTCCTACAATTAATTAATTTGATAAGTTAACATCAAACACCATATTATGCCTGTGGAAACCTCCCAGCAAGTGTCAGACTGTGCTATTGACAAAAATGTAACATCCCCCGTAAAATCACATTTAAAAAACCAAAAACCAGAAAACTCGTGGCATTTAAAAAATGAAACTAAGAGAAAATTTTAGTCTAACCAATTGTGAATCTGTCTTGATCTGTAGGTGCAGAAAACTAGAGGGGATAAAGTGATTCCAGTGAACAGGACAAGCTGTATAGACTGACATATTTCCTAGGGGAAGGTGATACTAGAAGTATTTAACTAATGGATGCTGACCATAAGCTATGAGTATATACCCTGAACATAAGCCCTGGTGATAGCAATTCCCTTGCTACAGCTAAGCACTGCTAACAGCTAATTTGGCTCTCTACTACTTACTAGGGAATGTTGTGTACAGTTTGCTGGTCATTGCTTCCAACGCCTAAGCCTATGTCTTGTAAAATGATAAATGGTTATTTTGCTGTTCAGATATTATTCATTTAGTTCTTATGAATCACTTCCCTGAGGTCTGATTATCTCTGAATGAACTGATCAACTGAATACATAAATTCACATGATTCTGAGGACCAAGTTCATGGGCTCACCACTCAGGCTTTCCCAACCAACAGGCAGATGCACTCTCTGAGTGTGGGTGTGAAAAGCAATAGCTTCTCTTTAACCCTTTTAATGTCAATGTTCCATAACTTAGGTGCAAAGGTAACTCTTTTGGTTACTTCAGGTAGTTTCTGGCTTATGGCGTCTAATGCTATAGGGCATTCAAAAGAAATGTGTAAGTTTGAACATATAATTCCTTCAGTACATCTCTTCATTACAATGTCCATTATAAATCCCAGTGTGCAATGATCGCTGGGTAAAGATAATGAAAATTTAATTTGGAAAGAAGCAAATGGGAAAAGAACTGAATTATTATTTTTTTTAATGTTTATTTATTTTTGAGAGAGAGAAAGATACAGAGTGCAAGTGGGAGAAGGGCAGAGAGAGAGGGAGACACAGAATCAGAAGCAGGCTCTAGGCTCTGAGCTGTCAGCACAGAGATTGATGTGGGGCTCGAATTCATGAGCTGTGAGATCATGACCTGAGCCAAAGTGGGTCGTTCAACCGACCAAGCCATCCAGGCACACCTAGGCATGGCCACTTGAAAGCTCTGATTCTCTCTGCAACTCGTGGGGGTTTCTGAACCAACTTTTGAAGAAACCAACGGCCCCAAAAATATGCTGGAAAAAAACTTGAAACTGAAATTTAGTGCTGACGTATGTGCGGGCTACCTATCCTTAGGTTATCCAACTCCAAAAATAAATGGGAGTGAAGTACTATGAATTATCCAGTTAATCTTTCTCAGTTGAACTTCCTAGAAAAAGTACAGCCTTAATTTTTCTATGGCCTTGAACTGCTGCCTGGAATCAACTTGTTTAAGTATTCAATAAAATATGTTGTTTCTTCTCCCCACAATGGAAACATTTGAGTGGACTGCTGGTTAATTACAGTGGTGATGGGAGGCAACTTCAGAGCCCAGTAATCCAGAAATTGCGACTTGTCTGTTAATTATAATGTGGTAGGTTCAATGTCATTATGAAATTTATCTAAAGATCTCTCTGATTCAACCTACACAGATGTTATCAAATAGTTAATAAGTTGGATATTTTTATCCTTTTTTATGTTATTAATTTTTTTTAATGTTTATTTATTTTTGAGAGACAGAGAGAGACAGAGTGCAAGCAGGGAGGGGGCCAGAAAAAGAGAGACACACACAGAATCCGAAGCAGGCTCCAGGCTCTGAGCTGTCAGCACTGAGCCCAGCGTGGGGCTTGAACTCACCAACAATGAGATCATGACCCGAGCCAAAGTCAGACACTAAACCGACTGAGCCTCCCAGGTGCCCCCATCTTGTTTTTAAGTTAAAATTTTGGATCACCCTCTTACTTTCTATTTAGGACCCTGAGGCATAGAGGTTAAAATGCTGTTCTAGCCACTAGGGAGTGACAGACCAGGGAGGCCAGTATACTGAGGATTCCCAGAGCCGAACACAAAAATAAACAGGAGAAAAAAAATAGCTATACTGGGAACTTGGACCTCCGTCTTATTTATTAACCAGATCACTGGTGTTTACCTTCCACTGGTGTAAATGCTGTAACCGGGGCAGTCTGACCAGGCAGGTAAGGATCCAACTCAACTGTGTGTGTTCAGACACCTAGAGAAATAAAACAGAACATCAGCGAAAGTGGTCAACATTTCCTTGCATCTAAGGCAAAACCAAACAGGCATTGCCTCAAGCGACTGAAAATACCCCAAATCAAGGTAATTTTAAAAATGACAGGCAAAGGAGGCTGATTCATAATGCACAGGATAATAGATGATGAAGAAGAAAAAAAATTTTTTTTAACATTTACTTATTTTTGAGACAGAGAGAGACAGAGTACAACAGGGGAGGTGCAGAGAGAGGGAGACAGAGAATCTGAAGCATGATCCAGGCTCTGAGCTGTCAGCACAGAGCCCGAGGTGGGGCTCAAACTCATGAACCACGACATCATGACCTGAGCCGAAGTCAGATGCTCAAGTGACTGAGCCACCCAGGCGCCCCAAGAAAATTTTAAAACTAACCAATACAATGACTATTCTAGTGTTTAAATCTTCACAGCATCCCTAACAAGTGGCTGGCCAGACTCTGCTTCAATGACGTCAATGAAAGGGTATCATTATGTTCTGAAGCATCCTTCCATCTTTAAAAAGCCAAGGTAATTAACACACACACACCCTCAAACCCTCTTTAAATAACATATAAATATATGAAAGCAACTATAATAACTTACATGTAAATAGTATTAGGAGAAAAAGGTACTCGCCTCAAAATTAGTGATTGAATCTAAAAGATTCAATCTTTTAGAATAATTTGAAATTTAGGGATCACTTCATCATTCCAAAGATTTTTTTTAGTTTTTTTTTAGTTTTTTTTTTTTTTACAGTTTCCATTTTTGTCCTCTCCTCCTCCTTGCCTTCCTCCTCCATCTTCTTTTTAAAAAGGTCTAGTCAACAAGAAAATATAACCTTTTCTCAATTTGTTTTAACTAAATTTAATCAAGTAACCAAACCTGGCAACAGATAGGATGATTCCTGGGTCCAGGCCAGGTTCTAACTGATGACCGAGAATTTAAGGGCTAAGTATCCCATTTCTGGACTCGGGGGGATTCCGAGCCCTTCATCCGTTGTGGCTTTTCTTTGGTGTCCATATGATTTCCTTAAAAAACAGAGACCGTTGCCAGCTCTGAAAAGTGGCCCCAAATGCGTTTTTTGTGGGTTTTGCGAAGGGAATATGAAGGAATGGAGCCGAGGCAGCCCAGACCTATTTTACTAGCAAGGAGTCACCATCTGGTGCAAGATAGTTTCTCATTTCTTTCCTTTAGTCTGGGAGAGGGAAGGGTTGTTTTTCACATGTTTGACAAGGGATTGCTTTTCAAGTTTTGCAAGTCACTGGGCTGAATCCATCGTCTTTCTTCCAAGAGGCATTTGGGTTTCATTGAGAACAGCACTGTCCCTACAAACTGCTAACTGCAGCTGTAAACAAACAGCTAAGAGACAAAAACAGTATTCCTGGATGGAGGCAAGAAGATTATAGTTGCTTCCAATCATCAAGCAAAACACATTCCATTAGAACTAATAAAACAAGAGTTGTTTTTTTGGCATAAAGAAGTAGAAGAAAAAATTTTTTCTTCTTTACTGAATTAGGGAAAGGAATGAAAATACAAAAAATAACCATGTATATGTAGAAAAAGACAAGACAGCTCCCTTCCTTCAACATGGCCTTAAATGCTCAGTTTTGGTGATATACAAAAAGCTACCACAACGTCTTCATGAAATCGAGTATTTTTCTTGGAGTAACTTTTTTATTTGAACATATAGAATGAAACCTACTTAATATTATGCAGAGATCTTCCTGATATTTCCATATAAGGGGACATAAGAATAATTAATCTAAATTATTCTTATATAGAAAAAGGGAGGTAAAAAGTCAAAGACAATTTTCATTATCATTTATAATATATCATTATATAAGAAGGGGCAATCTCCTTCAGGATCTGTCTCTCTTAATTTAACCATATTCATGACAACTGCTTGGAAAGGTTCACATTTCTGTCTGGGGAGAAGTAAAAATGGTATCTAAATACAGTAATTCCCACAAAACATTGTGAAACAAACAAAATAACAATCTGGTCTGTTTTCGCCACAGAAAAATAACAGCATGGGACACGGAAGGTGGCTTACTGACCACCCACAGGCAAGTCAGCAGGGACTGAAAATTCTGATCCCTGAATTGTAACAAGTAAAGATACATCCATCCTTGGGCTGTAGCAGTAAAGCAGAGTCTGGTACCCTGTGCTCCATAAATACTGGCTGAATGCATCAACAATCTCAAAGGATGCAGGAAGCAAGGTAAGGGCTCAAAATAATCCACTTGCTTTAGCAGACTTGGTGATCCAGGCAAAGCAGTTTCAGCCGAGTGACTGGGAATGAAGCTAAATTACAGAGGGGTGGATCGAAGTGTGACAAGGTGGCGGGATAGGAAGGCAGGTGCACAAGAAGTGTAGCAGAGCAGCAAGAGCTGTACCTTTGCAATGAGGCTGCCCAGGTCTGCATGCTAAGCTCTGCCGCGTATGAGCTGGGTGACCCTGTGTAAGTGACTTCATCACTCTGTGCCTGTTCTGTCATTTATAAACTGAAGTTAGCAATAGTATCTGCCTGACAGTGCTTAAAACAGTACCTAGCACACAGCAAGCACTCAATAAATGGTAGTTACTCTTACGGATAAGTTTCAGAAAGGCTTTTGTTTGAACTTTCTAGTTTAAGATAATTGTAGATTCATATATAGCTTTAAAAAATAATACAGTGCAACCCAATATATCTTCACCCAATTTCCCCCACTGGCAACATCTTGCATAACTAAACTACAATATCACAACCAGGAAATTGAATTGGATACAATCCACCTACCCTATTTAGATCTCACCAATAGTACATGCACTCATTGTGTGTGTATATTTAGGTCTGTGCAATTTTATCACATATGTAAGATATTCCTTCTTTAAGGAAGGAGAGAGATGGGAATACCTAGTAGGGGTTAGAGAATAAAAATTTTCCTTTGTTTCTTAAGGTGGGATGGACCTGTTCTCTATGAAATGTATTCCTCTGAAGCAGGAGGAGGGGAAATAAAAGATGAGAATCTATTTTATGGGATAGGAGTGGAGAGTAGAAAGTTAGAGAATTTCACATCTAATAGGCTCTGTTATCTCTGAAAATAGAAAATGGGTGAGTAGAAACAAATGGGATGAGAAATATACTCAACAGAATTGCTGGATTTGATACGAAAGAACAAAAAATCCTAAGGCTTGATGTTTTGTGGATGCTTTTGTGAATGAAAGAGAACAATCGTTCATAAAATACACTTTTGGGAAATCACTGCTGTTCTTCAAGGTAGACTAAAATATTCTGCACAAATCATAGGTTTTCTTAAAATTTTGCAGAAATAAATTAAACAGTTGATTGCATTTGATTTCCTTTAGGCAGTAAAAAGTCTTAACGGGATCCAATAAGTATTAAACATAAAGCAAAAAACATTGAAAAATTAAATTACATCGAGTTTAATAACTCCTCTTTATCAAACACTACCATTTAAAGATGGAAAAGGCAAGGGGTACCTGGGTGGCTCATTTGGTCCAACTCTTGATTTAGGCTCAGGTCATGCTCTCATGTGAGTTTGAACCCTGCGTCAGGCTCTGCACTGACAGTGTGGAGCCTGCTTGGGATTCTTTCCCTCTCCCTCTCTCTCTCTCTGCCCCTCCGTCACTTGTACTTTCTCTCTCTCTCAAAAATAAATAAATAAACTTTTTTTAAAAAGGAGGAAAAGGCAAGTCACAGAGTGGAAGGAGATATTTGTAAACCTACACAGAATATATTGGTATACAGAATATGTAAAGGATTTCTACAAATTGATTAGAAAAAAGTAGATAAAACCGTAAGAATGGGCCAAATGCATTAAGTTCAAATTAAAGTCATAATATGACCCTACATGTATTCATCAGAATGATTAAAACAAACAAGTCAAATAATACCAGTATGGCAAGGATATAATACGAGGATGAATGAACAATTGCATTCGACAACATGAATGAATTTCATAAACATAATGTTGAGTGAAAGAAGCCAGACACCAAAAAGCATATACTAAATAATTCAAATGATACCAAGTTTTAAAAACAGGCTATTTGGAAAGGGGCAGGAAGAACATTCTTGGTACAAGCTCATGGGCATGTTCAGTTTGTGAAAGTAGATAAAAGGCTAGCAAATCTACATTTGTTCTTGAATAAGATGAAATTAAAATCTGCAGTGTTTCACTCAATATTACATTTATGAAATTCATTCATGTTGTCGAATGCAATGTTCATTCATCCTCATTGCCGTGGTATTCCATCGTATGAATATACCATGATTTATCTATCCGACGTAGGTGGACGTTTGGATTGCTTACAATTTTTGGTGTTTAAAACAAGATGGAAGAACTTTTTGGATGGCAGAGTAATACCCTCTGAGGTCTGCTCTTCCATAAAAGTGATGAGAACACTAGCAGATTGTCAAAGTCAATTATTATAGAATTCTGGAAAAGCAACCAGAGGCTTGCCATAATGGGAAGAGTGCTTACTTAAGAAAAATATCTGAATCTCGGGAAAAACAGCTGTGCGGCATTTGAACTCCCCCTATTCCCCTCATTCTTGTCTCATGTCTGTGGCAGCTCTGAAAACCAGTAGCCTAGCAGCCACTGGACGGGGTTTGGAACTTCTCGAAAAGTCAATTCTCATCTGCACACAACGGTCACTGCTTGAGCTATCTGACTGCTCTGTGGGAAAACCTCATGGGCAGGGCTTGCTGTTATCTGACCTCACTTAGAGCCCACTCAGTGGGAAAAAAAACCATATCCTTAGGATACTTTCGAGAAATAATCAGCAGCAATGATTTAATATTGCAGCCGCCTGAGGTGCTGATACCAGGAGGGGAAAACAAGGGGCTGGTTAAACATTTAAAGGAAAAATCTGGGAAATGATACGTCCATGGGGTACTTTGGAAAGATCTGACATATCCGTGAGCATCTAAAAAGATACACGCATGTGTGCAGGGCTATGCACATGTCCAGAAGAGACCCTAATCTTTCACCTCTGCCTCACCTTGAGGACTTGTACGAACCCCTCAGCAAAGGGTCCAAAATACAGGATCAAGGCATTTGGAAAGGTCTGTTCAGTTTTTACCTGAACACTAAGCTGACCCAACAAAGACTGCGGTGGCCAGACGTGGCAGTGAAGACAGACTTCACAGAATTACTGCAGAAAAGTCAACACACAAGCAGTAATGACAAAAATGAACCCTAAGTGTGTGCGGGATTTAACCAGAGAATTCTTACAAACATTAAAACAATAAATACCAATTCTTCATAATCTCTTCCAGAAGAGAAAAAAAGAAAGGAGGGTGAGCTTCCCTCCTCATTCCAGGAGGCCAGTAATATCTTGATACGAAAGCCGGGCAAAGGCATCATGACAAAAGACGACTATAGACTTTTACGAATACAGATGCAAGAATCCTTAACAAAATACTAATGAACCAAATATAGCAACATATACAACTATGCAACATGATCAAGTGGGATTTGTTCCAGAAATGCAAGCTTGGTTTAATATCCAAACACTCGTCAATGTTATACTACAGTAATTTAACAGTGCGGTACTGGTGTAAGGATAGAATATATAGACTAACAGAATTGAGAGCCTAGAAATAAATCCACACATCTACAGTCCATTGATTTTCACCAAGGGTACCAAGACAATTCAATGGGGCAAAGAACAGTCTTTCAACAAATAGTGGTGGGATAAGTGACTATCCACATGCAATGTTTACATGCACAAGAATGATACTGGACCCTAACCTCTCACTATCTATAAAAATCAACTCAAAATGGATCACAGACCTAAGTGTAACAGCCAAAACTATAATATGCTTAGAAAAAAAAAAAAAAAACCATAGGAGTAAATCTCCATGGCCTTGGGTTAAGCAGTGATTTGTTAGCTATGACACCAAAAGCATAAGCAACAAAAGAAAAAATAATCAACAAACTGGACTTCATCAAAATTAATAACTTTTGTGTTTCAAAGGACACCAGCAAGAAAGCAAAAGACGATTCACAAAATGGGGAAGATATTTGTAAATCATACATCTGATAAGGGAACTGTATCCTGAATATATTAAAAAATGTAACTCATAATAAAAGACAAATCCAATTAAAAAATGAGCAAAGGGTTTGAAAAGATATTCCTTCTAAGAGGATAAATAGCCAATAAGCATAGGAAAAGGTGTTCAATTTCATTAGTCATCAGAAATTATAAATAAATTTTTTTTTTTTTTTTAGTTCCTGCTTGCCTGTATCAGGGGAACAACTCATCTCATCTCTGGTTCTCGGACTGAGATTTAAATCATCATGTCTTGGTTCTCAGACCCAGATTCAGACTGCATTATACCACCAGCTTTCCTAGATATTCAGCTTCCAGATGGGAGATCATCAACTTCATCATTGCATGAGCCAGTTCCTCACAGCTACCGCAAGAAGCAAGCCAAATTACATATGGTGGAGAGTCCCAAATACCACCACGAGTAGGGAAATAAAATAACCAAAGTCTCAACAAGAGAGACCAAGAGACACCATTCAAAGAACACTTCCTGAACACACAGGCCCTGGACAGTCAAAGAGCCTTCTTTAATGCCGCAGTACTCACAGGTGCAGAATGCATAACAAGCTTTTAAAACTAACAAGAGATAAGAAAACCAAAACTGGAGGCATCACAATCCCAGACTTTAGCCTCTACTACAAAGCTGTCATCATCAAGACAGTATGGTATTGGCACAAAAACAGACACATAGACCAATGGAATAGAATAAAGAACTCAGAATTCGACCCACAAATATATGGCCAACTAATCTTTGACAAAGCGGGAAAGAGTATCCAATGGAAAAAAACAGTCTCTTTAACAGACGGTGCTCGGAGAACTGGACAGCAACGTGCAGAAGAATGAAACTAGAGCAGTTTCTCACACCACACACAAAAATAAACTCAAAATGGATAAAGGACCTGAATGTGAGACAGGAAACCATCAAAACCCTGGAAGAGAAAGCAGGAAAATACCTCCTTGACCTCCACCGCATCAATTTCTTACTTGACACCCTCCTAAAGGCAAGGGAATCAAGAGCAAAAATGAACTACTGGGGCCTCATCAAGATAAAAAGCTTCTGCACAATCAATAAACAATCAATAAAATAAACAATCAATAAAACTAATAGGCAACTGACAGAATGGGAAAAGATAGTTGCAAATGACATGTCTGATAAAGGGCTAGTATCCAATATCTATAAGGAACTCATCAAACTCCACACCCGGAAAACAAGTAATCCAGTGAAGAAATGGGCAGAAGACATGAAGAGACACTTCTCCAAAGAGGACATCCAGATGGCCAACAAACACATGAAATGATGCTCAGTGTCCCTCCTCATCAGGGAAATACAAATCAAAATCACACTGAGACACCACCCACCTCACGCCAGTCAGAGTGGCTAAAATGAACAAATCAGGAAACTATAGGTGCTGGCGAGGATGTAGAGAGACAGGCACCCTCCTACACTGTTGGTGGACATGTAAACTGGTGCAGCACCTCCGGAAAACAGTGTGGAGGTTCCTCAAAAAATTAACAATAGAACTCCCCTATGATCCAGCAGTAGAACTGCTAGGAATTTACCCAAGGGATACAGGAGTGCTGATGCATAGGGGCACATGGACCCCAATATTCACAGCAGCACTCTCCACAAGAGCCAAAACATGGAAAGAGCCTAAGTGTCCATCAATTGATGAATGGATCAAGAAGATGTGGTATATTTATACAAGGGAATACTACATGGCAATGAGAAAGAATGAAATCTGGCCATGTGTAGCAATGGATGGAACTAGAGGGTGTTGTGCTGAGCGAAATAAGTCAGGCAGAGAAGGACAAATACCATATATTTGCACACATAGGTGGATTAGGAGGAAGTTAACGGAGGACAATGTGGGAGAAGAAGGGGAAACATAGTTGGGGAGAGGGAGGGAGGCAAATCATGAGAGACTCTTGAACGCTGAGAACAAACTGAGGGCTGATGGGAGTGGGGGAGAGGGGAAGGGGGGTGAAGGTGAGGAGGGCACTTGTTGGGATGAGCACTGGGTGTTATATGGAAACCAACTTGACAATAAACTATTTAAGAAGAAAAAAAAAACGAGTATAGGCCAGCTTCAAATCCTGACTCTGCCACTCTCATTTTCTGTGTCTTTGGGTAAATCATAGCATTTCTTTTTTTTTAAATTTTTAACATTTATTTATTTTTTGAGAGACAGAGAGACAGAGCATGAGCAGGGGAGGGCAGAGAGAGAGAGGGAGACACAGAATTCAAAGCAAGCTCCAGGTCCAAGCTGTCAGCCCAAAGCCCGACACGGGGCTCGAACTCACAAACCGCGAGATCATGACCTGAGCCGAAGTCGGACGCTTAACTGTCTGAGCCACCCAGGCGCCCCTAAATCATAGGATTTCTATCATTGGCAGCTTTCTTACTGTAAATGGGAGTAATAATATTCACCCCATACTATTGCGGAGATGAAATGAGACAACGCACATATAGTACTTAGCAGAGTTGCCTGAAGTCTGGTAAGCCTTCAGATAATGGTAGCTAGTAGGGAATAATTCTAAAATGGTACATGGTATTTTAGAAGGGTGTCTAAGACCATTGCCTATGCAACCAGAGGTTTACCCATTACCTGATTCTAATTCCCATTTCTCCCTAGACTGGCCTCAACGAGGGGAAGTTTGTGAGGGAAAAACAAGGCCAGGGTCATCCATTTGGCAAAGTGTGTAATCAAGACCTGATGACTATCTATTTATGTATAAATTTTCGCAGGAGAGAAATAAGAAACAGATTAAACGGAGAGCAATCAATGTGTGGCTTAGTTTCCCCCTTTAATCCCCTAAATGTTGATATTTCTCCCATCCAAGTAGTAACCAGGCCCATCCCTGCTTAGCTTCTGAGATCAAATGAGATCGGGCATGTTCAGGGTGGTATAGATGTAGACTTAAAGTTGATATTTCTAAAAACATCATCTTGGCTCACTGGTTCTCCCCAACACTGGAAAGCTTATCAACTTTCACCTGGGGATTGACACATCGCTTCTCCTCTGATGATTCTGGGGCTCTGTCTCTAGCTCTGCTGTGTGTCTGAAGGGTTAGGACAGTATCTCTGCCTTCCTGCTAGACATGGGCACTAAATATCCCACATTCACTACCCAACTCAACATTGGGCCGTCAGCATTCCAGGATGGCACTGTAAACCAACATAATCTATCTCAATTTCTTATTAAAATACCCATCAAGGCAAACAAAATATAAATAACTTAAAACTAGCAGCCAGAGTTACAACTAAAGATGGGATTTGAGAAGACTTCTCATGAACTGTGAAGATCAACAGCAGCACATGGAAAAGAGGTTAAGATGTTGCTGTGTAGAGTCAGAGCGAATGTCCCCCCTTTGCTGGACACCTGTCCTGCCCAGGATGATGGCAGACATCCCTCCATGGCAGCCAAGGTGGCACTGACCCTTTTCTCCTCATCCACCTGATTCTTCAGACATTCAGTCATGACCAGAGGAGGTACCCAGAAGAGCCATGGAGGCAGCAGGAGGCAGTATGGCGCATCACGTCCTCACCAGAACGGGGACGAGAGTCCATGAGGGCAGGGGATTGTCTTGGCCACTACTGGACCCACGACACAGAACACACTGGCTGAGGAAGGACTCAAGTTACATTCAACTCAAGTTGAATGTGAAAGGCAAGTGCAGAGGGGGAGAGACTGAAGCAGGATACGACATGGGAGCGGTGTCAGCCAGAGCCGCTCTTTTTTAAGTAATGCCTCCATTCAGAGAGTGAAACGGCCAGACAGGTAGTAGGAGAAAGCTCTGTCTCAGGCCAGCAGCGCTAATCTAGCTGACCGGCATGTGCAATTGGGCATGCTGTTGAATTCCGGGCGGGGAATTCAACTAGCAGCCAAGGAGGCAGAAGGTGCACACAAGGGCCTTTCGTAGACTGGCAGACATTATTTGAAAGATTCTCTTGTTCCAATACAACCCAGCACATAAAAATCAAACAAACAAGTAAAAGAGCCCAATATGCGACCGTGGAAAGTACTGTGGAACAAGGGAAGGGGAACTTTTTACCCTTTAGATCCAGAGGAAGATCAGACATTTGAAAAATGAACATTTACAAGAAACAGATGGTTTTGTTTTGTATTTTATTTTTTTAATTTTTAATGTTTTATTTATTTCTGAGAAAGAGAGAGATAGTGTAAGCTGGGGAGGGTCAAAGAGAGAGGGCGATACAGAATCTGAAGCAGGCTCCAGGTTCTGAGCTGTCAGCACAGAGCCCGATGTAGGGCTCGGAACCACGAACCATGAGATCATGACCTGAGCCGAAGTCAGAGGCTTAACCGACTGAGCCACCCAGATGCCCCTGTTTTGTATTTTAAAGAAAACTGCTTGGGATGCCCGGGTGGCGCTGGTTGGTGGAGGATCCAACTCTTGATTTCGGCTCAAGTCGTTATCTTAAGGTTCATGAAATCGAGCCCCATGTCAGGGTCTGTACTGACAGTGCAGAGCCTGCTTGGGATTCTCTCTCTCTTTCTCTCTCTGCCCCTCCCCCACTTCTGTGCTCTCTTACTCTCTCTCAAAAATAAATAAACATTAAAAAAAAAAGAAAACTGCTTGGTTCCCTCAATGGGACTCAGAAAGGCATGGCTGCCACAAAATAAAGGCAGGAAGCCACAAAATGGAGAAAAACATGGGTGGTGACAGAAAACCAATAAAATGAAAAGAAAGTGAATTCATGAAATAAAGAAAACCAAACAAAACAGAAGCGTCAGTGCTATCCTAAGTACAGTTCATATCAGGACCTGGGTGAGCAACGTGAAGTTCTCCCGGAACTCGGTCAGGAGGAAAAGGAGAGAAAATGTGCCAGGCAAATGGCGGGTGTGAGGACGGTCCTCTGATGGATGACAGCAGGCCAGTCTGAACAGAACCACAACCTAAATACGAAGGGAACTTTACGGAGTCGAAAAGACACAAGTAGGCGAACAAGACGTAGTACGCATGTTGGAGAGGCACAACATATTTCAGGAAAAATCTCTGGAGACTCATGACAACACACAACTTAGGAAAAACTCTGAATTATGAAGTTAAATAAAAAATCCTTATGTCACAATCAGAAAACAAAAATAAGAAGAATCGGGTTAATAATATAACAATGGAACCATGTTTATAAGGGTTGAGAGAAAGAGGTATGGAAAACCTAGCCACGCTGTCTTCTATGTGTGAAATGTAATAATGAGGAGGAGGGCAAAACAGTGAGTGGCTAATCACAACTGAACACTTCCCACATGTCATACATTTTGCTAAGCATATTTTATGCATTGTTATTGTACCTAATCCCTTTTACAGATGAGGCAGGTTGAACAGAAAGAAATTCTCAGGTAGGCATGTAAAGGACTAGAGAAAATTCTGAATCTAATCTAAGGACACAAGGACTCAAAAGCAGAGGTGCTGAGGTATAAAGACTTGCTGTAAACACTAAAAACATAAAGCCTAAATTTAGGTTACAGATCGCAATAGAAAATAATGTACTCTAAAGTCGATCCATTTATAATAACAATCTTCCTTGAAAATCCCAGGTTGACAAAATCAAAAGGGAGTCTGAGTATTGAACCGAGGGTCTAAAAGTGTGATTGATAACTCCTTGTACCACATGATAATCATTTTGTACTAGGAATGATTAACAAAAGACTCAATACTTTTCCAAAGTGAAACACTGGTATACAAATGGACAATGGTCAGAGAAGATACGACCACAAAACTTGATACAAATCTCTGGAGAAACCAGCCCAGGAAGCCAATGACAACATGTGCAGCAACTGGCCTGGAATGGTCAGGACCCAGTTAATGAGTGCAATGACCCGATTCTTTGTCCTCGCTTCCTCTGACTCATGACCAGCCAGGGAAAGTCAAATATACTCCCCAAGCTAAATAAAATGACCCTTTCCAGTTAGCCAGCCTCCAGCTTTCCTGTGGAGGTATGCTCAAATCAGAGCATCCTTGAATCTTCCTTTTTTTCACCCCCTGCCTGCCTTCAAGTCTCCGTGAAACAGGAAATGGAAATGACCGTGGCCGCTGCCCTTGCTGTAGCAAGCTCTGAATAAATGTATTTCTTCTCACTGGGTGGTCTTTGTTGACGATGATGGCTACTGGAATTTAAAACAGAAAGCACACCTTCTGAATCACTGGGATAGATAAAAGGAAAGAACGCACAATCTTTACAGCGTAAGGCAGAAAACAAAGAGTCATGAACAACAGAAAATATTTACTGATATAGGGAAATATAAGGCAGAAACACCAGGCTGTAAAGTTTTTTTGGAAAATACATATAACCTGTTCACACAAAGGAGAAGCCACAGTGGTTAGAGGTGGAGATNCAAACCATGAAACTCTTGAATGCTGAGAACAGACTGAGAGCCGATGGAGGTGAGGGAGGGGGGTGGGGGAGAGGGGGAGAGGGGTGATGGGCATGGAGGAGGCCCTTGTTGGGATGAGCACTGGGTGTTATATGGAAACCAACTTGACAATAAACTATTTAAGAAAAAAACCACTCTGAACATTAAAAAAAAAGAAATGATAAATCAAAACCACATTGCAATACCACTTCACAATCACTAGAATAGCTAAAATTAAAAAAGACTGACAATAACAAGTTTTGGAAGGAAATGGAGAACTTGAAATCCCTATACGTTGTAGGTGGGATCCTCGTTGAAAGTCACACAGCCACTTTCAAAACAGTTTAAGAGTCCCTCAGAATGTTAGATATAGACTTACCCTGGGACTAGCAATTTCACTCGTAGGTGTACACCAAGATAACTGAAAACATAAATCCATACAAAAAACTTGACACAAATGTTCATGGCGGCATTACTCACAATAGTTAAAAAGTGGAAACAACCCAAATGTCTGTTGACTGATGAATGAACAAAATGTGGAGTATTATTCAATAACAAAAACAAATGAAGTACTGATAATGCTAAAACATGGATAAACATTGAAAACATTATGCTCAATGGAAGAAACCAATCACAAAATAACACACGTCATATGATTCTGTTTGTATGAAATGTTCAGAAAAGGCAAATCCACAGAAGACAAGGTAGGTACGGTTTGCCAGGGAGTAGGTAGAGAGCGCAATGCACACAGGGTTTCTTTCTAGAGCAACAACATGTTCTAAAATTGATGGTGGTGATGGATGCACACCTCTGGAGATATACTAAAAGCCATTAGATTTACACTTTATTTTTTTTGAAGTTTATTTTATTTTTGAGAGAGAGAGAAAGAGATCATGAGTGGGGGAGGGACTGAGAGAGAGAGGAGGAGGGAGGGGCAGAGAGAGGGAGGAAGAGAGAAAGAATCCCAAGCAGGCTCCATACTGTCAGCTTAGAGCCTGACATGGGGCTCGAACTCACGAACCGCGAGATCATGACCTAAGCTCAAGTCCACCGCTTAATTGACTGAGCCACCCAGGCGCCTCTCTCTAAAAATATCTAATTAATAAAAAGAAATTTAGAATACCATGATTCCCAAGGCTCTAGCTGCTAGATAGCAATCCAAGCCATTCAGGCAATTAGCTGATTCAGTAAATACTGGATCAAATGTCTAAAATACCGTCAGTGTCCCTCAGGATTTTACCATTTCCCATACAAACGTTATCTTCCCAGGAATCAGGTCCTATAAATTTTGGTTAGAACCCTTGGAAGACCATTCAGACTCACAAATTCCCAATTATCATATCTTCTCAAAACCAACAATTTCATGTTGAGTTATTTTTACTGGACTCTTATCATCCCCATGGCAAATCCCCTTAGCAGAACCTTGTTTGGGGATCTGATCTTAATTAAAATAATTATGCTATCAATGATAAACTCTCACTCATTTTCTTCAATGGTCAGTATTTATGTGTACACATTTGGATTTTTTCTATACTTTTTTTTTAGTCCAATATTTCCAAAGCTAAATAAATAGCTTCTATCAGCCTGTGGTTGAGTTAAAAGTCATCCCCATCTAAATTGTATTTCTTATTATGTATATGTATGTATGTGTGTACATATGTATTTTATTTTTTAGAATTTTTTTAATGTTTTATTTATTTTTGAGACAAAGAGATACAGAGCATGAATGGGGGAGGAGCAGAGAGAGAGGGAGACACAGAATCTGAAGCAGGCTCCAGGTTCTGAGCTGTCAGCACAGAGCCCGACACTGGGCTTGAACCCACAAACTGTGAGATCATGACCTGTGCTGAAGTCAGATGCTTAACAGACTGAGCCACCCAGGTGCCCCTGTACATAGGTATTTAAAAAAATCTATTGCATTATATTAGTCAGCTATTTCTCAGCTATGCTGAGTAACAAACAACCCCCAATACAAATGGGTTATAGCAATGGTTTCTTTCTCATACACATTGTATACTGGTAGCTGCAGGCTGGCTATAGCTCTACCATATACACCTTCTCATTCCGAGACCCAAACTGAAGGAGTACTCCCTATCTGGAACATGCTATTCTCAAGTTAGAGGAAAAGAGCAGCAAAGTTAGAACAAACTGGGATTTGTTTTTAAAGGTTCTGTTTAGGCATCATGTACACAATGCCCACTCACTTTTTCTGGCTAAAGAAAGTAATGTGGAGGAGTCCAGCATCAGTGGGGTAGGAATGCCTTATAGGGATCCCTTATAGGATGCACTCGTAGTCACACATGGCAACGGATGGGGACACATAATCCTCACACTACTAGCAAACTACTGCTCACAGGCCTTTGACCTTTGGACTGTGTTTGTTCAGTCCATGGGATAAGAATGTTTTTTACATTTTTAAAAGGTAGTCACATAGGGGCACCTGGGTGGCTCAGTAGGTTAAGCGTTCAGCTCTTGACTTTGGCTCAGGTGGTGATTTCACAATTTGTGGGATCGAGCCCTGCATCAGGCTCTGGCTGACAGCACAGAGCCTGCTTGGGATTCTCTGTCTCCCTCTCCCTCTTCCTCTGCCCCTTCCCTGGTCTCTCTCTCTCAAAAATAACTAAAGGGTAGTCAAATAAAAAAGAGAGTAAGAGAGAGAGAGAAGGAGAAGGCAAAACAGGAGGAGGAAAAGGAGAAGAGGTGGTGGTGGTGGCAGGGGTGACAGAGACTGCATGTGGCTTGCAAAGCCTAAAATATTTACTATCGGTGCCTTTACAGAAAAAGTTGGCTGATCCCTGTTCTTACAGGAAATGAACATAATTAAAACAATAACAATCTACCACAAGCAACTCCCAAAATTAGCTACCTTGAGGAAGGATAAGAGTTAGCTATCCTGTACAGAAATCGATGGCAGACAGTTTGCTTATTTTTTATTTTATTTTTATTTTTATTTATTTTTTTTAAATATTTTTTTTAATGTTTTATTTATTTCTAGGAGAGAGAGAGAGAGAGACAGCGTGAGCAGGGGAGGGTCAGAGAGAGAGGGAGTCACAGACTGAAACAGGCTCCAGGCTCCGAGCTGGCAGTCAGCACAGAGCCCGACGCGGGGCTCGAACCCACGAACCGCGAGATCATGACCTAAGCGAAAGTCGGACGCTTAACCGACTAAGCCACCCAGGCGCCCCAATTTGCTTATTTTTTAAATAAAATCCATTTTTGGGGTGCCGGGGTGGCTCAGCTGGGTAAGTATCTGACTCTTGGTTTTGGCTCAGGTCATGATCTCACAATTTATGAGTTTGAGCCCTGCATCCGGCTCTGTGCTGATAGTGCAGCCTGTTTGGGATTCTCTCTCAAAATGAATACATAAAAACTTTTTAAAAATTTTAAAAATCCGTTTTTAGTAGCTTCTATTTTAAATTTCTATGTGGGCATATGCAATAGCCCTGGGCATTTAGGTCCAATAAATTAACAGAGGTTTTTTTGGAGTACATTAAAATTAAAACCTTTTTTTTAAAATCAAGAATACAATCAAAGTGTAAAGGCAACCTACCAAATGGGAGAACGTAAGTCCTACAACTCAACAAACAGTCTGATTTAAGAAAATGGGCACAGGATGTGAATAGACATTTCTTCCAATGAAGATACACAAATGGCCAACAAGCATATGGAAAGATGGTCAATATCACTAATCATTATAGACATCTACATTAAAACCACAATGAGGTATCGCCTCATATCCATCAGATGGCTGCTATCAAAAACAAATAAACAGGGGCGCCTGGGTGGCTTAGTCAGTTAAGCGTCCGACTTTCGCTTAGGTCATGATCTCGCTCTTCGTGGGTTTGAGCCCCGCGTCGGGCTCTGTGCTGACTGCCAGCTCAGAGCCTGTATGGAGCCTGTTTCAGAGTCTGTGACTCCCTCTCTCTCTGACCCTCCCCTGCTTACGTTGTCTCTCTCTCTCTCCTGGAAATAAATAAAACATTAAAAAAAATTAAAAACAAACAAACAAACAAACAAACAAAGCCCAAAAATAACAACAGCTGGTGAGGACAGAGAAATTGGAACCCTGTACGCCATTGGTGGGAATGCAAAATGGTCCAACTGCTATGGAAAACAGTAAGGCGGTCCTTAAAAAATTACAGAGTATTATCATAATATCCAGCAATACCACTTCTGGGTATAGATACAAAAACTTCAGAGCAGGGTCTCAAATATCTGTGTCCCCATATTCACAGTGGCCTTGTTCACAAGAGCCAAAAGGGGAAAGCAACCAAATGTCCTTTGGCAGATAAATGGATAAACAAAATAAGGCATATGCATACAACAGAATATTATTCAGCCTTAAAAACAAAAGCATTTCTGACACATGTTATAACATAGATGAGCCTTGAGGACATTATGCTAAGTGAAACAAGACAGTCACAAAACACAAATACTGTCTGATTTTACTTATACAAATTACCTAGAGTAGTCAAACTTAGAGACAGAAGGTAGAAAGTTGGTGGTCAGGGACTGGAAGAGGAGGGGCATGGGAAGGTGTTGTTTAATGGGTACAGAGCTTTACTTTTCTAAGATGCAAAGTTCTGGAGATTGGTTACACAACAATGGAACTATATTTAACATTTTTGAATGGTACACTTAAAAATGATTAAGATGATAAATTTTATGTGATGTGTATTTTGCCACTATTTTTTTTAAAAAAATACTGTGTAAAGAAAAACATACAGATTAAACCTATTTTTCAAGTTAGGAAAAAATGGCTAATTTTATGTGACATGAATCTCACCTCAAATTATTTTTAAAAATCAGGAGGAGGGACTGGTCAGAGGTAAAAAGGAAAGCCCTGGCTTCAGATATGTTGAAGTTGAGATTTGGGAAAGATAATCTAGATAGAGAGGTCTAGAAGGTAGCTAGAAGTGCAAGTCTAGAATTAACTAGAAGTCTAGAAGAAAGGTAGGGGCCCGCAGCAAAGACGGAGAGAAAATGGCTGAAAGTTATGGAAGGAGGTAAGACTTTATCTCAGGACAGAACTTCTGGGGATTCAAGAAGAGTCAGTAAATGAAACAAATGAACTATCAGAGGAGTAGAAGAAAAACACATTGCTGCCCTATCATTAGAGTCCAGAGAAAAATTCTAAAAGAAAGAAGTGGTTATATCAGTGACTGAGAGAAGTAAAGAAGTACAAGAATAAGAGGTAAGAGGTCACGGTGCACGTCATTAAAAACACACTCAGTCGTGTTCGTAATCCTTTGACTTAACGAAGTAGAAAATATATTCGTAGGGGCGCCTGGCTGGCTCAGTCGGTGGAATATGCAACTCTTGATCTCGGGGTTGTAAGTTTGAGCCCCACATTGGGTGTAGAGATTAATTAAAAAATAAAATCTTAGGGGCGCCTGGCTGGCTCAGTCGGTGGAATATGCAACTCTTGATCTCGGGGTTGTAAGTTTGAGCCCCACATTGGGTGTAGAGATTACTTAAAAAATAAAATCTTAGGGGCGCCTGGGTGGCTAAGTCGGTAAAATATGCAACTCTCGCTTTCGGGGTTGTATCTCTGAGCCCCACATTGGGTGTAGAGATTACTTAAAAAATAAAATCTTAGGGGCGCCTGGGTGGCTTAGTCGGTTAGGCGTCCGACTTTCGCTTAGGTCATGATCTCGCTGTTCGTGGGTTCGAGTCCTGCATTGGGCTCTGTGCTGACAGCTCTGAGTCTGGAGCCTGCTTTGGTTTCTGTGTTTCCCTTTCTCTCTGCCCCCCTCCAGCTCGCACTCTGTCTCTGTCTCTCTTAAAAAGAAATAAACGTTAAAAAATTTTTAAAAATATACCCTCAATCTAATTGAAAGCACTGTCCTAACAAGCACATTGCTCTCTTTCACTTTCCCTGGAGGGCATCAATAGTTGCAACACTTGGTTTCACAGTGCTTCCGGCTGGTTTACAATCTGTACCATGTGAAGTACAGGGAACATGTTACCTCAACAAATCAAATAATTCGTTTCCTTACTAAACTTGTGAACAGGTTGCTTCTTCGTTTCACCGTGAATGGATGACTCAAAGGTCAGATGACATTTTCATGTCCTATCTGCACCATTTTATTTATTTATTTTTTAATGTTTTTTTTTTTTTTAATTTCTAGGAGAGAGAGAGAGAGACAGCGTGAGCAGGGGAGGGTCAGAGAGAGAGGGAGTCACAGACCGAAACAGGCTCCAGGCTCTGAGCTGGCAGTCAGCACAGAGCCCGACGCGGGGCTCGAACCCATGAACCGCGAGATCATGACCTAAGCGAAAGTCGGACGCTTAACCGACTAAGCCACCCAGGCGCCCCTGTCTGCACCATTTTAAATGTTAAAAACAGCTACCTTGAAATACCTGTAGTGTTCGTACACAACTCCATGGTACTCTTTTTTTTTTCTTTTCACTTATATAACAACATCCTGAGTGCCTACTTATTTCAAAAAAATTCTTTTAATGTTAAATCAACTTTGATGGGGCATAATTTATAAACAGTAAGATATACCTATTTTAGCTGTTTGGTCCAATGAGCGCTGACAAATCTACACACGTGTATAACCATCACACCCATCAAGACACAGAACGTTTCAATGTCCCCCCCGGAAAGTTCCCTCATGCCCTTCCAGAGGAAATCCCTCACCCCTGCTCCTGGAAGCCACTGACCTGTTTTCTGTTATTATGGATTGGATCTGCCTGTTCTAGAATAGCATACAAATGGAATTATAAATTAGGAACTCTTCTGTGCTTGGCTTCTATCAACATAATAGTTCTGAGACTCCTCCATGATGTGATATACTCCTCTTCATTGTTGAATAGTATTCCATGAACTGAATATTCTACAATTGTTTATCTATTTATTTATTTTGTTTGTTTTATTTGTTTTGGAGACAGAGAGAGACAGGGAACAAGTGGGGTAAGGGCAGAGAGAGAGGGAGACACAGAATCTGAAACAGGCTCCAGGTTCTGAGCTGTCATCACAGAACCCAATGCAGGGATCAAACCCACAACTGTGATATCATGACCTGAGCTGAAGTCGGATGCTTACCTGACTGAGGCACCCAGGCACCCCTACAATTGTTTATCTATTTACCCGTTGATAGGTGCTTGGGATTTTGGGGTGCTATTTTCATTAAATATTATGAACATTTTTGTACAAGTCATTTTGTAGGCAATGTTTTCATTTCTCTTGGGTAAATATCCAGGACTAAAGTTACAGGGGCACTTGGTAAACATATGTTTAATTTCATAAGAAATTGCCATTTTATACTCTTGCAGGCAATGTGTGAGAGCTGCTTTATCACCTTACTGAAATGTAGTATTGCCAGTATGTTTAATTTAATTATTTATTTTTAAAATTTCTTTTTCTTTCTTTCTTTCTTTCTTTCTTTCTTTCTTTCTTTCTTTCTTTCTTTCTTTCTTTCTTTCTTTTTTTCTTTTCTTTCTTTCCTTCCTTCCTTCCTTCCTTCCTTCCTTCCTTCTTTCTCTTTCTTTCTTTCTTTTTTTCTGTGTGAGAGACAGAGTGTGACTAGGGGAGGGGCAGAGAGACAGGGAGACACAGAATCTGAAGCAGGCTCTAGGCTCTGAGCTGTCAGCACAGAACCCGATGTGGGGCTCGAACCCACAAACCGCAAGATCATGACCTGAGCTGAAGTCGGACACTTAACTGACTGAACCACCCAGGCACCCCAGTATGTTTAATTTTAGTCAATCAACTGGGTGAAATGGTATATCCCTGTGGTTTTATTTTGCATTTCTCTGACAACCATGGTATTGCTTACTTCTTCATTTGTGAAATGTTTGTCCAAATACAGTGTCCGATTACAAAATTAGGCTGTCTTACTAAGAGTCCTGTATACATTTGACACAGAGTTTGTCAAATGTGTGTATTAAAAATATTTTCTCCTGGGCAGAAGATACAAACAGACACTTCTCCAAAGAGGACATCCAGATGGCCAACAGACACATGAAACGATGCTCAGCATCCCTCCTCATCAGGGAAATACAAATCAAAACCACACTGAGATACCACCTCACGCCAGTCAGAGTGGCTAAAATGAACAAATCAGAGGACTCTAGATGCTGGCGAGGATGTGGAGACACGGGCACCCTCCTACACTGTTGGTGGGAATGTAAACTGGTGCAGCCCCTCTGGAAAACAATATGGAGATTCCTCAAAAAATTAACAATAGAACTCCCCTATGACCCAGCAATAGCACTGCTAGGAATTTACCCAAGGGATACAGAAATGCTGAGGCATAGGAGCACATGGACCCCAATGTTCATAGCAGCACTCTCAACAATGGCTAAAACATGGAAAGAGCCTAAGTGTCCATCAACAGATGAATGGATCAAGAAGATGTGGTTTATCTATGCCATGGAATACTACATGGCAATGAGAAACAATGAAATCTGGCCATGTGTAGCAACATGGATGGACCTTGAGGGTGTTATGCTGAGCGAAATAAGTCAGGCAGAGAAGGACAAATACCATATGTTTGCACGTACAGGAGGATTAGGAGGAACTTGATGGAGGAACAAGGGGGAGAAGAAGGGCGGAAATGGTGGGGGAAAGGGAGAGAGGCAAACCATGAGAGACTCTTGAATGCTGACAAAAACTGAGGACTGATGGATGTGGGGGGGAGGAGGGATGGGCATGGAGGAGGACACTTGTGGGGATAAGCACTGAGTGTTATGTGGAAACTAATTTGACAATAAACTATTTGTAAAAAAAAATAAATAAATAAAACAATAAAATGGAAAAAAAACAATACAGAAAAAAATAAATAAATAAAAATATTTTCTCCTACTTTATGGCTTACCTTTTCATTTTCTTAATGGTGTCTTTCAAAAAATAGAAGCTTTGGGGGCACTTGGGTGGCTCAGTTGCTTGAACACCTGACTCTTGATTTCGGCTCGGGGTCATGGGATCCGGCCCTGCATCAAGCCCCTTACCTGGCTCCGTGCTGAGCGTGGAGCCTGCTTGGGATTCTCTCTCTCCCTCTGCCCCTCTCCCCTGCTCACACACTCTCTAAAGCAAAAATTAAAAAAAAACCAAAAAACCAAAATAGAAGCTTTATCTTTTCAGGAAGTCAAACAAATTTCAACATTTTCTTTTACACTAAATGTTTTTCTTGTCCTTTCTAAGAAGTCTTTCCCTACCCTCAAGGTCTGAAAGATTTCCCCCCATGATTTCCTCTGGAAGTTTTACAGTTTTCACTTTTACATTTAGGTCTATGGTGGTTTTAAGTTGATTTGTTGTGAACAGTGTGAGATAAGAGCCAAGGTCCGTTCCCCTCCCCCCATGAGGATACCTAAAAGCATTTGCCGAAAAGACTATCCTTTCCCCCATAGAAATGGTTTGACACTTTTGTTGAGAACATTTGGCTTCTGGATGTAGATATACTTCTGGATTCCTTATTCCTTTACATTGATCTATTAGTCCATTCGTGTACAAAGACCACACTCACCTGATTATGGTACCTTTATAGTAAGCTTTAAAGAAAGATGATAGAAGTCCTCTGACTGTGTTGTCTTTTTCAAAACTGTTTTGGGTTTTCAGAGTACTCTGTATTGCCATATACATTTCAAATTCAATTTGTCAGTGTCTACAACATTTCAATTAGGATTGTAATGAATCTATGGATCCAACTGGAGAGAACGGACATATTAACAATAGTGAATTTCCTACCCAAGCACAAGCCTTCCACTCATGGTCATGGCCAAGTAGCTCTGCATTAATCCACTTGGGCTGCTAGAACAAGGTACCGCAGACTGGGAAGCTTCAACAACAGGAATTTATTGTCTCACATTGCTGGAGGCTAGAAGTCCAAACCCAGGATGCCAGCAGGGGCAGGTTCTGGTGAGAGCTCTTTTCATGGTGTGCAGGCAGCTGCCTTTCCACTGGGTACTCACATGGGAGGCAGGGAGTGAGCTCTTACTTTCTCTTCTATTGGTGGGAACATACACTGGAACGCCAAGTTGGAGCGCAATCTGGCTACATCCAGTAAGGCTGACGACTTAGATCATGTATCGTCATGATTCCACTTTAGGGAAGTACACCTGGAAAATTTTTTCAGGCGTACACACAAAGCATAAACAAGTATGCTATAGTATTGTTTGCAATAACAAAAAACTGGAGGAAAAAAATCTAAACATTTTTTACTGGGGAAATGGATAAATTGTGATCAAGCCAGACAGTGAAATATCAAACAGCAGTCAAATGAACAAATCTTAGCCAAGTAATGCTGCACACAAAAATAGAGATGCAGGTAAACATTAAAAAAATTTAAAAAAAAAAAAAGGGGCGCCTGGGTGGCTCAGTCAATTAAGTGTCCAACTTTGGCTCAGGTCATGATCTTGCAGTCTGTGAGTTCAATTCCCATGTCAGGCTCTATCCTAACAGCTCAGAGCCTGGAGCCTGCTTCAGATTCTGTCTCCCTCTCTCTCTGATCCCCCTGCCCCCCATGCTCCATCTTTCTGTCTGTGTGTGTCTCTCTCTCAAAAATAAACATTAAAAATTTCTAAAAAATAGAGATGCAGGAAGATATGTGCATGCTACCATCTATACAAAGTTTGAAAACATGCAAAAATTTAAAAAATGGACTGTTATGGCTAAATCCTATGCAATAAAAATATAATCACATACACTGGAATAATGAATATCAAATTCAATACAGTGGTTACCTCTGAGGAGGCAGCAAGTGGAACAGGATTAGAGAGAACTAAATAGAACGTTTTTACTACACTCGTAATGTTTTATTTCTTAAGAAACAAAAAAACAGTAAGCCTGAAAGTTAGTATTTCAAAAAGCAACCATTCATCTTCCTGCTTTTCTGAATATCTGAACTATTTTTTTAAGTTTATTTATTATTGAGAGACAAAGAGAGACAGAGCATGAGCAGGGCAGCGGGAGAGAGAGGGGGAGACACAGAATCCGAAGCAGGCTCCAGGCTCTGAGCTGTCAGCAAAGAGCCGGATGCAGGGCTTGAACTCACAAACTATGAGATAATGACCTGAGCTGAAGTTGGATGCTTAACCGACTGAGCCACCCAGGTGCCCCTGAACTATTTTTTTTTTTAATGCTTATTTATTTTTGAGAGAAAGAATGTGAGCAGGGGAGGGACAGAAAGAGGGGGAGACAGATGATCCGAAGCAGGCTCTGTGGTGAGAGTGAAGAGCCCAACATGGGGTTCAAACTCACCAACTATGAGACCATGATCTGAGCTGAAGTTGGATGCTTACCTGACTGACCCACCCAGGCACCCCTGAACTACTTCTTTGTTTCTTTTTTTTTTTTTAATTTTATTTATTTTTGAGAGAGACAGAGCACAAGCTAAGGAGGGCCAGAGAGAGAGGGAGATACTGAATCCAAAGCAGGCTCCAGGCTCTGAGCTGTCAGCACAAAGCCCGACACGGGGCTTGAACCCATGAACCATGAGATCATGACTTGAGCCGAAGTCGGACACTCAATCGACTGAACCACCCAGGCGCCCTACCCCTGAACTATTTCTTAAGAAACTCCCTGAAAACCTTCAACAATAAACTTTTCAGTAAATATTTTATTATTGAGTATGACGATAGGCACCTGTCATTAATTTGATCTGCACTTTCCAATGCCACACCACCCTTAAATCTTCACAATATCAAGAAGCCTGGGTGGGAGCAGTATTGTGTGTAGTGGGGTAGGGCAAGAAAGTTAGCATTTACCAGGTAGGATATGTCATATGATTTAAATATCCCTTGTTATAGACATTAAAAGAGGGGTTCAGAGAACTTGCCCAGCATGTGACAACAAAAAGAGGTCACAGTAAAATTCAGCCTAACTATATCTGGCTGCAAAGCCTGTACTTTTTCCACTATTGCTATGATAGTAAAATAGTACTCCTCTTGAAAGCATCATTAAGATACGACTTAATCCTGTGGTCTGGATGGAGGCGGCAAAACTACGGTAGCTTGCTCATCATGTCACACAGAGTATAGCTCCAGGCAAGGAAGTGGTACCAGTGGAAACTTCTTAAAGAAAGAAATGCATGAATAGCTTGGTTGTACAATTTTCCTAACTTCTCTCTAGTATTTATACCACGAGCCATTCAGATCTTTTGTCTCTCTCCCTAGAAATGTTGGAGGTAATAGCAATTTTACAAACTGCTTCCTCAACTCCCATTAATCTATATGGATGTTTGTTTGCTTCCTTTCTTTGTTAAAAAATGTATTTCATGTGTATAAGTAATCTCCACACCCAACGTGGGGCTTGAACTCACAACCCCAAGATCAAGGGTTGTGTGCTCTATCGACTAAGCCAGCCAGGGGTCCCTACTTCCTTTCTGAGTTGTATGTTGCACCTGTTGTTGGTAGCCTAACAACTCTGTGAGTTCAACAACTATAAATATGTATTATCAAGTAGGTTTCCAAAATTACTGGGTTAAGTGAAAACATGCGACTGTCTGTTCAAGTTTAGGTGTTGGGGGTCTCATACCTCTGAGTTGAGGGACAGTGGGTCAGGTACACCTTTTGTTTGTATACAATGAACCAGGATACATGTGAGACCTGGTTATTATTTACTATCTTTTATGATGATGATGATGATGATTATTATTGATTTTAGTTTCCTGGAAGACAAAACATAGCTCTAATTAGAGACGGAAGCCACATTCCAAAGCTGTAGAGTCCCCTCTTCTCCCTCAAGTCTTCCCTGGACGGTCCTGGAGGCTCTCTGTAACCTGATGTCTGCTGGCCGACACCGTCCTCTTCTCCTAGCTTTGGCAGAAAGCCAGCGCCTGAAGCTATGAACTCCAGCTTTTATCTTCCATCTGTAGGGTGATTAGTTTGCAAGGAAAGTAACAACTAAAGATGTGGAGAGGTGCCCCCCAGAGACAGCTGTGGGAATCAGATTGGATGTGCACTCAGGCTGTGGGAAATAAAAGACCATTGACTTTGGCATTGGGATGGAAACCTCTGCCAAGCACACACACAAGTGGGATTGCCTGCTCTCTCTCTCTCTCTCTTTCTCTCTCTCTCTGTCTCTGTCTCTCTGTCTCTCTCTCTCTCTCTCTCTCTCTCTCACACACACACACACACACACACACACACACACACACACCTTTCAGAGGAGAGGCTCTGTAAAATTCCCCACATATGGCAAACATATTTTAGGGGAAGCACCATGACTAGAGGCCAGTGGGAGAGAAAGAAAAAGAAAATAATGAGAAAAATCTTCAATACGTCTAAATTGTTTCAGTCAGACTGCTGAGAAAGAATGCAGAGGACTGGAGACGAAAATTATTGGTAAAATAAGCATTATAACACAGCTAAATTCCTTCCCTACTTCAAATGATTGCTAGAACTTACTCCCATATACAACTATAGCACCTGGGGAATGAGTCTTTATATTTAGCTCCAAGTACTTTGCTTAACACCATGGATACTACATGAAAAGAGCACATTATATAATTAAAAAATATTTTTCTCTAGGTTGCAATTTCAAAAATACCTTTTTTTAAAAAGTGTATTTATTTGTTTTGGGAGAGAGAGAGAGAGAGAGAGAGCACGTGCATGAGCAGGGGAGGCACAAAGAGAGAGGGAGAGAGAGAATCCCAAGCAGGCTCCATGCTGTCAGCCCAGAGGCTGATGTGGGGCTCGATCTCACCAACTGTGAGATCATGACCTGAGCCAGAACCAAGAGTCAGCCACTCAACTGACTGAGCTCCCCAGGTGCCCCCCAAATTCTTCATTTTACTTGTAAATAACTGTGTATGGGGAGGGGAATGAAGGTATATCTAACTTTAGCTGACACTGGCTTTAAGTATAATTGTTTTCTGAATTCCTACCTTCTTGGTTACATATTTAATAATCAATTAAAAGCTTGAATGCATTATAAAACTCCCAAAGAAAGGAACTAACAAAAGCTCTTATTAAACAGACAACTGATCTCTAAGTTATCTGCTTTGTAAGTTTCAAATTTTCACAAAATAAAACAAGAACTTTCCCCAACTCTTGCTTTGAAGACTAATAAACCTTCATCTGATCATCTGAACAAAAACAACCTGATGATTAAAAGGTGGTGGAGTGGAAACAACACTGGACTGATGGTCTTAGGGGCCTCGATCTTTTTCTAAATTGTTTTTCATTTTAATTCTAGTATAGTTAACCTATAGTGTGATATTAGTTTCACATGTACAATACCTCACACACATCATCCGGCGCAAATCACATGTGCACTCCTCAATGCACATCACCTCTTACACCCATTTCTCTGTCCCCTCCCCTCTAGTAACCACTGGCTTCTTTATAGTTAACAGTCTGTTTCTTGGTTTGTCTCTCTTTTTTTGACTTTGCTCATTTGTTTTGTTTCTTAAATTCCACACGAGGGAAATCATAAAGTATGTCTTTCCATGACTTATTTCGATCAGCATTATACACTCTAGGTCTATCCATGTTGTCGCAGATGGCAAGATTTCATTCCTTTTTACGGCTGAATAATATCCCGTTATATATATTATTTTTATAATAAACATAATGTATATAAATATATTTTATAATATATAAATATAAAATACACAAGTATATTTTATAAATATAGATCAGGGGCCTCATTCTTGAAGGGCTTTCTAGAAATTGAGTTTAGAGTTTTAACCTGAGGATAGGAGAGAGGTGCTAAGGCATCTGAAGTATAAAGATGGCCACGGCTACAGTGCGGGGGGATGGGCTGCTGATATGAGGGTCGGAGGCTGGAGCGGAAGGGTGATATGACTGTCCAGACAAGGAAAGTGAGGCCCTCGAGGTCAGCCCTGGCTCTCTGCTGCCCCTCTGCCGCCAGCTACCGAGGCAAAGGCAGGGTGGGGTGCAGAATAAGGTTCTCTCCCATGAGAACATCTTCTGAAAGTGGTGCCTTAGGAGGAAATAAGAGTCCTGGATTTGCTACCTGCATGACCACAGGTCAAATTAAGAAGACATATTTCTTAAACATTTACTAAGTATCAGGCACCTCTCAGAGATGATTCTGGGGACATTTCATAATTTACTGGACATTTTCATACATTAATGTATTCACCTGTGAAAGAACAGTAATGCCTAACTCGTGTGCTCTTTTGAGGATTAAAAGAGAGTCTTTTCAAATCCTACATATTTAAAAATAGTAGTTTTCTAATAAACATGACTTTCATTTTTTTCTAAATCCAAAAATGCTATCAGTATTTTCTTTTTAGCCGCCATTTATGGGAGACTCCACAGATTGATAAAAGATGGTGGTTTTTTGTATGGTAAGACACAAAACATGAACACCGTGATGATTCTTTCACCTAAGAGAACATTGCAAATATGGGGTCACGTGTCCACAATAATAACAAGGTCATCAGGGAAACTAGCTTGTTTGATTATACTTCTACTTGAGAATGGCTCTAAGAAGAAAATCCAATCCATACCTCATACTTTCAAGATAAAGCATGAGGAGGAACTTCCCATCATCCTCCATGGACAACTAGAAGCTTCATGGCCGTTCTGAAGGAACTGATGTCCAGGCACTCTACGGGCACTAGGCAAGCATAGCTTCCATTCCAATTATTAAAAACGGTGATGAACAACTTTGTGAACCACTAAACATGAGGTAATATACATTAGGGTAAAGAAAAAGCAACAAAATAAACCAAGGCTTAATTTGGGTTCAAAAGAGCTAATTTTATAGCAAATAAAAGAAAATCTGATTAACATATCAAAGCCATGAAAAAAAGGTGGAGTATAAAAAAACCTAAGGGTTTCATTATTTTTAAGTGGGAGATTGACTTTATGAGAAATAAAATAAAATTTGAAAAAGACAAAAGATATGAAAAAAATGTAACATGTGGACCATTATTCAAACAAGCTAAGTATGAAAGACATTTTGGGAGAATCAGCATAATTTGAATATAGGCTGCATATTTGATGATCATGTGGAATTATCATTAGCTTTGTTAGGTGTGATGATAGTAATATGGTTATGTAAGAAAATATTCTCAGTTTACAGACAGGCATACTGAAATATTCAGGGGATAAAATGCCATGATGTGTCTGCTTTCAAATACTTCAACAACCACAAAGAACAACCTTGATGAGACAAATTACAAAATGCTAGTATGTGGGGGGAATGGGGGGGTACAGTACACTATTCTCCCTACTCTTCTATACATATTTAAAATTTTCTTTACTAAATATTTAAACAAGGAAAGAAAACTTGATAAAATATCCAGTCCATCCACTCAGTTATACTAAGGTTGGTTGCCTGAGTTGAAGAAGGAAATGGCTGAGACCAACCATAACTTAAGGTTAGAAAGGCACCTGAGGAAGTCTTCCATATTGTCTTTGTGGGATGAACTGTGGCCTATGGGCTGATGAGTACCTCCCTCACATTTTACTGGCAGGCTACTCAAATTCCTTGGAGAGAGCTGCAGGCAGGAATGGGAGGCGACGAGGCACTGTGAGGCTGTATCGAGGCAACACCAGTGACCTGCTCTCTCTGACCTTGACCCACAACCACCATTGGAACCAATGAGCTTACCACATACCATAAAAAAATCACAAGGAAGGTGCCTTTCATTTTCCCTCCATTATGAGGGAATTCTCACAAAGTCTCCCATACTGTGGGCTGCTCTTTCAATGGCTGTTTTGAACAACAAAGTATCGTGTTGAAGAAGAGACCTTAATTAGCACAAATTTTAGACGCTTACAGACATCACCGCCAAACACCCTTTAAAAAGGAGGGAAAAGGGGCGCCTGGGTGGCTCAGTTGGTTAAGCGTCGGACTTAGGCTCAGGTCATGATCTCATGGTTCGTGGGTTCGAGCCCTGCGTCGGGCTCTGCGCTGACAGCTCAGAGCCTGGAGCCTGCTTCAGATTCTGTGTCTCCCTCTCTCTCTGCCCCTCCCCTGCTCATGCTGTCTCTCTCTCTCTCTCTCTCTCTCTCCCAGAAATAAATAAAACATTTTTAAAAAGGACGGAAAAAATTATAATGTGATCATTCCTAGGGGTACGAGCTCAAAGTGCAAGTATTGGATGTGGTTGTAAATGAGCCTTTAATTTTAAACATCATTTAACGAGGCAGTCTGGCAAAGTGGTTACTTTGTGGAGACAGACGTTTTTGCCTTCCAGAAGTATGGAAACAGATACCGGGAATATTTTCTTAAGAAACAGTATCCTAAGGATCAAAAGGGAGCTTGTATCAGAAACAGCTTAGATGAACAGAAGATGTATCAAGTAACTTAAAAAGTGGTTCTGATGATGGTCAGCAGTATAATGTTGGTGACAGATGGGAAGAGTTTGAATAAACACTGTTTCACGAAATAGGGCAGTTTCAGAGAGAAAGACTGTTCCCCAGGTGGGACCACTAGCTTGAAGAAGGTAAGACCTAAGGGGTAAGGATCTGAAGGGTAAGGAGAGTGAGTCATAATTTGCATCTGAGTATTTGAAAAGCAGTCATGTGGAAGACAGAGTTGACTTATTCTGTATTTTTAGAGAGCATAAGTCAAAGGAATGGATGGAAATTATAGGGAGGCAGGTACTTGTTCAACATAAGCAAATACATTTATATACTTATAACAATTAGATCAGTCCAAGATTGAATCTGAAAAGTGATGTGGCTTTCTAACCAACTGTGAGGAAGGAAATTGAGGTAAGTTGCCGTTACGGATATTTTAATGATCAGATTCTATTATTTTATCACATTATCTCCAAGCTGGAAACACATTTTAAGCTGATAAATGTATTTATTTTTTAAGGTATTCACTTATTACATATTTTTTAAATGGTCACTATGAATTATTATACTAAGTTTTGTGGGTGATAAAACATACATAAAAATGATGATTGTCAGGGACACCTGGGTGGCTCAGTCAGTTAAGCATCCAACTCTTGATTTTGGCTCAGGTCATGATCTCACAGTCATCAGATTGAGCCCAGCACTGGGCTCCATGCTGAGCATGGAGGCTGCTTAGATTCTCTCTCCTTCTCCCTCTGCCCTTCCCCTGCTGACATCTCTCTCTCTCTCTCTCTCTAAAAAAAAAAAAATAAAAGATGATTGTCCGAAGTTTATAATCAAGGAAGGAGATATCCACATGTATAACACACACCATACATGTATACATGTTAACATGTGCCAAAACATGTATAACACACTGTTCTTGGGTTGGAGCTTTGTCATAACGTTAAAGTAGATGTATAATGAGGGCATGATCCAGTTAAATTTCTCATCTTTGCTAGGGAGTCTCTTAAGGGCCCTGTCTCTGGTCCAGGCTATCTGTCCGTCCAAGAGTAAACTGATTCAGCCATAGTGATGATATGAGTCAAATATTTTGGCTTTGCTCTGAATCCTTTCTTGGCTTGGACTCAAGAGACTGGACATGGTCTTCCAATTTCCCAGCCAGTTCTCTCAAATCTTCTCAAAAGCTATTATACAAAGAATGAACAATGGGAACTATCCAATAGGGCTTCCAAATGCAATACCCAGTAAAGCAACATGGAATTATGCAAAACCACTGGTTGCTAAACTCTATCCTTGATCACCAGGAGATTAGTCAACAGTGTGAATTCATCAGTTTGAATTCGACCCAGGACAGAAAAACAATTCCAGAGTTATAAGCACTAATGAGCTACAACATTTTGGTATACAAAGCAAGTAAAGTATAGTGGAGGAAAAGGTGAAAAATACTATTGCATCAGATGACATTTACAGATATGAATATAGGGTAAACATCAAAATGAAATCATTGCAGGACACCTGGGTGACTCAGTTGGCTGAACGTCCCACTCTTGATTTCGACTCAGGTTATGATCCCAGGGTCATGGGATTGAGCCCCGTGTCAGGCTCTGCCTTTAGAGTGGAGCCTGGTTAAGATTCTCTCTCTCTCTCTCTCTCTCTCTCTCTGCCCCTCTCCCCCACTCATGTTCTCTCTCTCTCTCAAATAAAAAATAAAAATGAAATCATTGCATATGATGAAGTCACTCTTAAGCAATTTGAGAAGAATCATAGATAGGAGCTATATAAACCATTCAAACTTTTCCTCAAATAATTAGAAAACACAGGTTTTCTTGGTTCTGATCTGAGAAGCTGACCTGAGATTGTTGGAAAAGGATGCTCTTCTCTGGGTTGATGCCACAGGCTAGAAGAACAGCAGTCATGTCCAGGATGCTCTGCCGAAGGGTAGCCGGGTCTTGGGGGACAGTGATGGAATGTAGGTCAACGACGCTGTACAGCACCAAGCCATGTGTCTCCTGCAATCTCACCCACGTCTCAATGGCTCCCAGGTAATTGCCAAGGTGGGGGATTCCCGTAGGCTGAATGCCAGAGAACACTCGCTCTACGGCTTCCTTCTGGAACAGAGGAAAACAGACATTTGCTTTAGAGGCAGAATCCGTGAATCCCATGCCCGTGTTAGCATGGCTATGACTAATTCTATTTTTTACAACTGCAACCTGACAGTCATCATCCTTATGTATTTATTTTGTACTCTGTGCAAGGCACTATGGGAGGTGTTACTAAGGACACATGATATTTAAAATGTGTTTCCTTTCTTGCACTCAAAAACGTACAAATACAAAGGCACATGAAGAAAAGGTCTGGACCCCCAGGAGATGCCAGCTAACTGGAGACAGAGGACATGTTTACAAAGAGATCTGTCACGGTGCAACGTGGCAACAGGATCATAGTCAGTCTGCAAACATAAATAGTGGGGCACGGGCAGGAGTTCCCCCAAGGAAAAGATGACTGTGCATCTGGGGATCAGTGAGAAAGACTGCAGACACTGAACCAAAGTTCACTGGGGATTGAAGGGCTTTTAACATGATTTCAAAGGTTTTTCATGTGATTTCATTCATTTTGTGGTTCAGGCAAGGGAGGCATAGCATGAGAGCCACGAGCTAGTGCTATTTACTTCATTCGGTTTTCTTGAAAAATAATTGCTGATATGACAACTCAGTGTGCAAGCTCTTGGGCTAGAAATGAGAAAACCAACATGCTATTTCTAATGTTGCTTCTTGATAAAGTCACCTAACTGGTTTTGTGCTTCCATTTCCTTTTACTTTTGATCAAATCATACTTTTATTTCTTCGAGAGTAGTTTTCCTTTCTCTATCCTTTTTTAAATTATAAAAACATGTTTGTTAAGGGCACGTATCCCCACCGGTTTGCACTTTCTAATATTGAAATTGTAATAAGAAAATGAGAAGAAAAAAAGTAATTCAGGATGAAAAAGAAAGGCTATTTTTCTCTGGAATAATTCTGCATTCGGTAGTGGAACATGAAAAATGAATACGCATCAGTAAATGTGCTGTCATTGAAAGGTTCTGCAAAAGTAAAAGGTGTCATTATCATTATCAACAAAACATTAATAACAGCAGCTGTAACTTGCTGGACAACTATGTTACAGGCATTTATGCTCAGGGCTTTATATACATTAATGTATTTAATTCTTCCAATACCCAACACGGCAGGCATTTTATTACCTCTAACTTACAGAGGAGATAACTGAGGCTCACCGATCGCCCATGGTCACACAGCTAATAAGAGGCGAAGTTGGTGTATCAAGGTAAGTGTCACTTACTTCTTTCCACTAGCTGCTATCCAGTGAGACTTTATCACATTCATTGTATTAATACTGCAACTTTTCTGTAGGCTTGCAAATTTCCAAAAATTAAGGTATGGAGAAAAACTCCACATCTTTGTGTTCTGTGTGCCCACCTTCTCTAGTGTATATACCTAACTGCTGGGTCATCAGGTCAGCACGAGTTCTCTTCAAGTGTCCTACCGTGTATTAAACTACTCCTAACTATGTAACATACTGCGATTTCTACCATCAATTTCTGTTGCCTCTCATCGTCATCAACACTGCCAGTATTCTCATTTTGAGCTAATATGGTGGCTAGGAGGTGAAATCTCATTATGGTTTAATTGCATTTCTCTGTTCAGGAGGTTGAGAACTCTTACAGTTATTGGCTATTTTTATTTCCTCTTCTGTGGAGACCCTATTGAGGTCGTTCTGCCTATTTTTCTGAGTGGATTGTTACTGATTTAAGTATTTTTATATATTCTGGATACTAATATTTTATCAATTACATGTATGGCCAATATAGTCTTTTCATTGTGTAGCTATCTGTCTTCTTCATGTTATATTTGATGACAAGATATTCTTAATTTTACCAAATATATGATTTTTGACTACAGATTTTTATGGCATAGAAATCTTCCAATACCTTGATGTCACAAAGGTATGAGTGTGTATACATATATACATATATAAAGCATATGTATACACATGTGTGAGTATGCTTTGAAGTTTTATCTTTTACATTTGATTCTGTATCCATTTGGAATTTTTTGTATATGATGTGAGGTAGGCATCCAATTTCTTTTATTTCTCCCATGTGGATATATCAGATTGTCTTAGTAGCATTTATGGAAAAGACTGTCTTTGACCATTACTCTGGAATGCCACTTCTGTCATAAACCAAACACCCCTTTATGCTTGGGTCTGTACCCAGTCTTTCTATTCTGTCCCATTGGTCTATGTGTCTCTAAAAGGCCAGTAGTAAGTCTTGAGACATAGTGGAGTGTCTTTTTACCTTCTTCTCAAGAGTTATCTTACCCATTCATCCTCGGCTTTTTATATTTCTCAATACATTTTAGAAATGCCTTGTCCAGTTCCAAGAGAAAACAAAAAACTGTTGGGGTTTGTGGCTGAGATTGCATTGAGTCTATAGATTGCTTTGGAGAGAATGGATGTTTTTATATTATGTCCTCTAATCCATGAAACCATAAAGCGTGTGGGGATCTAAGGTATAACATGATGATTATAGTTGATAACGCTGTATGGTATAACTGGAATTTGCTAAGAGAGTAGAACTTAAATATTCTCAGCAGAACAAACAAACAAACAAAAACAAACATGTGAGGTGATGGTATGCTAGTTAACCAGGAGGAGGGGGTCTTTCACACGGCATGTGTGTATCAAATCACCATGATGTACACTTTAAATATCTTACAACTTCATTTGTCAATTATACCTCAGTACAGCTGAGATATAAAAAAAACAAAAACAAAAAAGAAAGTGATATAAGAAAAAAGTCTGTATACTTAAGTAGCTTTTAAGAGCTAATCTACTAGATACGTGAGGGCCAAAGCTATTCAAATTTTGCCCTTCTCTTTCCTCAAGAATTCTAAGTCCTACAAACAGTCTCTTTTCCTCACATCTGACTACTTTCCTGCCTACTTCTCAGATGACAGCTCTAAAATAGAATGCTATATTCTATCGATGCATCACAGTTCTGTGGTCCAGAAATGCACTTGATCCAAGTACTCGGGAGAACTGAAGGATTTGTGGCTCCAAGGATATGAAAAATATCTTTTAAGTAACTGAGAACAAATATAATCATACCACTTAAAACCACACGTACACACACACACACACACACACACACACACACACAGCCTTGCGATGACTATATGACTACTTCCCCCATCATAATTTAGGAACATTTTTGTTGAAACAGTTTGTGGTTGTGAACTGAGGCTGGGGGCAGGGGACGAGAGAGAGAGAGAGAGAGTTAGCATGGGATAAGCACATATCAGTGAGGCTTCTTCAGTACCTTGGGACCATAACCAGCCCTGGGTTCCTGATATGGGAATAAGCAAAGGAGCTTTCAGTGAGGTAAAAAACATGATTAATGGGCTTTAGGGACTGATTGATGAAGAGAGAAAGCAAAGCAGAAAAACAAGCTCTGAACTTAATAAATGGAAGAGGAAAAAAAAAATACCATCCAAAAATACTTCACTTAGGACGAAGAGGGGCTGTTTATGCTAATGTAAAGGCAATGAAGGGCAGAAATATCAAGCTAAAAATAAAGACTATGAATCTTTGCACACATGTTCCTCCATGGTCAAACCAAGGAATCCTTCCCCTGGAGAAATGGGGAAACTAAGTCTCGAGAAAACTGAAAGAGAAAAGCATTACAGGACAGACTGTGGGAAAAAAAGAATGGTAACCAGTGGGGATGGACCAGACACAATCTAATGTATCTCCTCCATTCTCTACTTTCTGAGATTCTATCCATCCGCACAGAGGGAAGGATGTTATCAAGAAGTAAGAGCAACAGGAGAGGTTTTGTTCAATTTTCAAGGAGCTATAAAAAAAAAAAAAAAAAGACAGCCTTTAAATGAGAACTGGATTCCTGGTCTTAAAAATATACAGAGTGTCCTGCTCCTGTGCAGTGAGTTTGTGTTCCCATCTGCTCCCCCTGCAAGAGTCATGCCGGCCCGGTAGGGGAGCTCCGCCGGGTACCATGAAATCACAGGGCTGGAATGCAGAGCTTGGGCGGCTGGAGGATGGGGGCTCTGTGTTCAAAAGCGCTAGAGTTGGACAAGAATGAAAATGAGAGGAGCGTGGGCTTCCCAGCGGACAGGAGGCAAGCCACAAAGAACACAGCTTCAGGACTGGCCCCCAGGCTCTGATGAAAAAGTCTGTAATCCCACAGCAATGTGCAGAGGATAAGTAAGGAGCGTTTTACAAGAGAGGGCTTCATTTTTATCTCAGGTGTGATTTCCTTAACAAATGCCACTTCCAATCAATTGATTCACTGGCTCATTTTGTAACAGCATCCGCATTACTGATGGGCAGCTTCATCCCGGAGATTTGATATATTCCAGAGAGTGGGTGGGTGTTCAAATCAAATACCAATTTGACAGACGTGGCTAATACCATTCCTGTCTTAGGTACGGAGCATGTCCAAAATTCACGATCATCTTCCTTGTAATTACCGTACCCAGAAACAACGGAAAAATCGGAAGCTGCTCATTATAGCAGAAGATAGCTTTTGAGATTAGCTAAAAAGAGCTTCTGTCTTTGATTCCAAGTGAATAAAACACATGGAAAGGAGGCTGCCTACTAGCTTTGGAACACTTTCAACTTGGGTATGGTGTTGGGAACCAAGGGCTTGTAGTAAAAACTTCAAGATTCTTATAACCAAGACCTGCTGGTAGCCATCTGTATCAGCAACCATTCATTCACCTCCCCTGTTTTAACTACAGTCAACAGCACACCAAAACCATGGGAAACAGCCGCTGCATCTAATTGGTTCAGTAAAGCGCACGTTATCCCAGAGTGTGATATAAAAAAAGGTAACCAATATTATTAACTAATTGGGTTAAAAGTCTCTTTCTGTAAGTCTATATGTTCTTCTAATTGTGTATAAAGAAAAATACATTTTAAGGTTCTGACTCCTTGGCTCTCTGCCAGTGTTCCTCAATTCTATCATATATATCACCCTACTGTTTCAGTGCTAGGTTCCTTGAACAGCTCCCATTTTTTCTTTTTCTTTTTCTTTTTTTGAAAATGCCCCCACTACCAATTAGTGATTTCAGAGCTGAAACAGAGGAGACTCGGCAGAGAAAAAACAGCACCTCTGCCATGGCTGGAAGAAGCCAGGTGCTTCTCTGAGGCTTTCTTTGGCCACAGCTCAGCATTGTTCTGCCACAGTCTGCTCTTCCAGAAAAGTACGGAGAGCCCAGAGCGTGGAGAGAAAATGCTGACTCAGCACCAATAAAAATGGGTTCATTTCTGCTTAGAAATGAAACCAGATGCTCAGACCTGGGAATCAATACAGTAAATATTAATTCAGTATAAGAGAAAGGGGGTCTTACATCACCCCCAAACAAGAGATGATAAAACCAGTAATTAAAACCGAAGAGAAAAATTATTTTAAAAAGAAAAAATTAGAAGGAAGTGACAAGCCCATTCATCTGTGAGTTCCTCAATGGCACAGATGATGAACACTTAATGTATATTGTTAGGCTATGAAAGAGTTTAAAAGGAATAAACTTGACTTTTAAAAAGTCTCCTGCAGACTTATTTAAGCCTCTTCCAAATTTCACGTGCTGCGCGTCTATTTTCCCTGTGTGCTCTGTGTGGCCCCCATCCTGGGATGGAAGGCTTATGCACACACATTTTCCTTCTTGTGATGAACTGCAGTGAGAGGAACTACTCCCTGCCACTTGCACATACCTTATCTTGCTTGATGGAGTTGGAATTATTGGCTTCACTTTCTTTTTTTTAAGTTTATTTACTTATTATTTGAGATAGACAGAGACAGTGTAAGCAGGAGAGGGGTTGAGAGAGAAGGAGAGAGAGAATCCCAAGCAAGCTCCATGCTGTCAACCCAGAGCCCGATGCGGGGCTTGAACTCACAAAACCGTGAGATCATGACCCGAGCTGAGATCAAGAGTCGGCTGCTTAATGGACTGAGCCACCCAGGTGCCCCTACTGGCATCACCTTCTAGGGAAGGACACTGTGGGGATAGATCACTGGCAGGGGGGTCCTTCCTCCACAGTGGGCTGTGGCCCTTTTAGAATTTCTTCACCTCTGGGCTGGCCTGGCCTTCGAGCATCCTCAGCCACCAATACCTGCCTTTTCAGAAGGACAAAGTGTGTCACAGCCATGTTTACCAAAAGACCATGGACACACGGCATACAGCTGGGACCAGAATCCAGAACCCAAGAGCTCAGCCACAGACCACAGGACACTCCACCCCAGGTTTGGGCGTTTACCGTGTTCTTTTCTTCTGTAGCGATTTCTTTTGTATCTCAACAGCTCTCTGGGCTTATATTCTGCAGGTCTTTTTCCTTTGTTATCTTTCCACATGTTAAATAGCAACTCAGCAAATGTCTCCCCATCAGACAGAGATGATAAAGTACAAGGTCTGGGGACTCTGGCTCCCAGAAAGGCTGCAATGTTACCTCAGGGCAGATAAGTTATATTTAAATGCAAAGGTTATTTGGGGGAACCTGGGTGGCTCAGTTGCTTGAGCATCTGACTCTTGGTTTCAGCTCAGCTCATGATCTCGTGGTTAGTAGGTTCAAGCCCCACATTGGGCTCTGCACTGATGGTGCGGATCCTACTTGGAATTCTCTCTCTTCCCATCTCTCTGTCCCTCCTTCATGCTCTCTCTCTCTCTCTCAAAATAAATAAACTTAAAAATAAAGAAGAAAATAGATTAAAAACATAAATAAGTTATATGTAGGTACAGAATAATCCAGTCAGTGCTTTTAGTTTTCATTGGAAAGATGATTAAAACTAAATTAACATATTATCTGAAGATGACAAATAATTATAACGTAACATGGTATGTGGTGAGAAACACTTTTAATTCCTAATGATAACACTGCTTGCTAAACCAAATGAGCAAGTGTCAAGTTCTTGACATAAACGTCTCAATGACCACCGCACATTGTATTTTTATGTTGAATGGAACAGTTAACACAGGCAAGAGTTCAAGAAGTTCTCAACTTTTAAAAGTGTAAAGAACAATCTGAGATGCTTAAGAACAGATTAGTTTTTCCTCCTAAGAAAATTCAAACATTGATCTTAAAGGATTAGATCATCCTGGGGAGAAATGATTTTATCATTACCTCTTGGGACCAACTGATGGCTAACCTTCCTAACCACTGTCACCCGTCACACATCAACCTCAGTGCATGACTAATGTCCCACCTTTAGCTGATGGTCTGAGAATGTTTAACTTTTTGCCCACAGTTGAGAGATTTGGCTATGCACACCAAAGCCCTCACACTATTCCTAAATGTGTGAGGATTAGATTACAGTGGTTTTAAAGCCTTTCTTTTTTAGTCGTGTACCCTTTTCAAATGCAGTATTCTCACTAGATATGCCCAACATGTAAAGCAATCCAAAGAGAAACCTGGTAGGTGGGTGGATAATGGGACAGCGACCCTCACCCCAGCCAGCCTCTGAGGGGGGCCCAGAGCACAGGTCTGAAAACTGCTCAATTCAAGACATTTTCTAAGTATCAGTATTTTGTTGACAATTAAAAAGAAAATGTCTTCCTCAGGGTAGTGGAACACATACGGGAGAAGAAAGTTCTTCAAAAAGAAGGTCTGAGATAACAATGCAAACACTATACATGCTGTGTGCATAAATCTTCTCCTTTCTTCTTCTGGGCTAAGGTTCAAACTTCGTGTGGCCGGTAACCCTTCCCAGGCATCCTCCATAGCCCTCCGTGAGGAGCTGAGCTGGCCTGGTGACTGCCAGTCTTATAGAGCTCATTCCTGCCCACGTGCAGACTGTCCCATTGTCTTGGATGCCCTTAATTGCCTTCTCTGCTGGGCAACTCTCCTGGGTCTTCAAGGCCTAACAGTGTCTCCCTCATTCTAAACCTCTTAAACCAGCCTTCTCTCTCTCTCTCTCTCTCTCTCTCCACACACACGCACAGAGTCAGCCGTCCCCCCTTGCCTCCCCCTCCTCCTTCCTTCTTCCTCTCTTTCTCCCTCCCCCGTACCCAGTCCCCCCCCACCATACCCCTCTCCCTGCCCCCAGGGCAGAACAAATCCCTCCTTCATTAGTTCATTATTGCACATATCACACTGTCAACTTGGTAAATATTTTCTTATTTGCTTAGAAAATATTTTCCCGCTAGAATATGAGCTCCTCTAGGGCAGAAGCTGTCTTTTTCATCTTTATATTCCCAGTCCACAGCAGTGCCAGGTACATTGTGAGCACCTAATAAATGTTAGTGGAATGAATGACAAATCCTCCCCCACCCCACTTTGGCTCCAAAATGTAAAGGGGCAAAATAACTATAAACAAAGTGAATCAAATGTTCCAGTTATATGTAGTTCCTCAACAGGTTACGTTCTAAGAGTTTGTTTGAAAATTGGTTTTCTGACACTCAGAAACTCAGTTCTTTAAATGGTGGTTAAATTCCTGGAAGGCAGTCCATTGAAGTCTCATTGGGCCCGTGGTATTCTTGACGAATGGTTTTAACACCACCATTTCAGCTGTACCTACACACCATTCACAAAATTGTTTCTGGGGAAAGTGAAATCCAAGTTCCATTTTGGGATGCCAAAACCCCACCTGGTGGTGCTTCTGATTCTGATGTACAAAGGGCGTAAGAGGGTGATCTGGAATGAGGAGGAAGTTGCACTTGCATAAGGAGTAGACTTTTAAAATTGGATTGCGTGGTTACTTGGAGGGTGCAGTACGCTGAAGCATCCCTTTCCTAAGGTGGATAATGACAGCACAGGTGGCCCTGGAGACAGGTGCCCTGGCCAGCCCCTGGCAGCAAAGAAAAGAGCAGAGGGAAGGTGGAAGGAAGGCATCGGAGCAGATGTTCTCATGTGTCCCCAGTATTGGCAACATCGCCATAATAGGGGACTTATTATAAATGCCAATTCCTGGGTCCCAACCCAGACCTACCAACTCACAAATTCTAAAAGTGGGCTTATCCCAGAAGAAGTAAGCAACATGATCCGTGCTTCAACAAGCTTTCCGAGTGATTTTGGGGCATGCTCCAGTTTGAGAGGGGCTTGGGGGCACCAATATCAATTCTTAAAATATGCACTTCAACCACTTTAACTGAAGTACAGATGAAAACACTATGAACAAAAAAGAAGATACCTTCTCAGTCAACAGTTCTCAATCCTGGCTGCACAGTCATCACCTGGAGCTTTAAAAACTACCAATGCCTGAGTCCTATCCTCAAAGATTCTGATTTAATCAGCTTGGGATTTGGCATGAGCGCTGGGAGTTTTAAGAGCTCCCAAGGTGATTCTAATGTGTGGCCAGGATTGAAAAAACACTCTTCAAAGCCAACAACTATATAAGTATTCTCCAAAGCTGCTGACCTGCTAGGAAACACACACACACACACACACACACACACACACACACACACACACTGTAAAAATGTGAAAAGTATGTTCATTTGCTTATAATTTATATTCCAAGGTAATAAAACTCCTGAGACAGGCATTTATTAATTCATGGTCAGAAGCCATTTGGCCATCAGGCAATGCTATCACATTTGGCATCAGGGAGGACCAACAGATTATGAAGGTGGTGTTAGAGTCTCTACATTGGTGAGAAAAGACACCTGTGACAAGAAAGCACACCATCTTTGATGCTAGGTAGACTTACTTGGCAATGTCCAGTTCCATAAATCCTTATGGCTCAGGAATTCAGGAAGCACACATAGCCCGGGCTTTACCAAGAAAATAATCCCACAAAAAGGTTTTGATATCAGAATTGTAATGGATAGAAAACAAAATGATCTCTGCATAGAATGCTCTTTTCTACCCATTTTCCTGCCTGGAAAAGTCTAACTCCTTCCGGCTCCTAGGAAAGAGTCTGCATTCAAGACTTAAACAGTTCTTGGTAGGTCTTATGGTTACTTGGTTGACCTAAACCTGGACAAACAACAGGTGGTGTTAGCTACATAAAAGTAGAGATGCTGAGGGGCGCCTGGGTGGCTTAGTAGGTTAAGCATCCGACTTTTGCTTAGGTCATGATCTCGTGGTTCATGGGTTCGAGCCCCGCGTCGGGCTCTGTGCTGACTGCCAGCTCAGAGCCTGGAGCCTATTTCAGAGTCTGTATCTCCCTCTCTCTCTCTGACCCTCCCCTGCTCACGCTGTCTCTCTCTCTCTCTCTCCTAGAAATAAATAAAAATATATATATATAAAAAAGTAGAGATGCTGGAAATTCTTATAAATGGTATAGGAAACAACTCCTAGAGTAACTCAAGTGCTCTGAACCTTTGAGAGAGACATAGTGTCAATTTCTTACGAGGTACTATGCTACAAATGGAGGAGAAAACTTCTAAAGTTATATAGTTCCTTCCAGAAAAGAATCTCTTTGACTGTTTTGACCACTATCAAGATAAAGTCTCATTTTCCTGCCACCCATGCCTCCCTTTCTCATCGTCCAACCTGTAGACTGACGCACTTCCTGGGGATGGTTTAAATACACCTGCTGCAGCGCAGACCCTTGTGTCAGCCTATATTGTTGTCTTGACTTTGGTATAAATTGTAAAATGACAAAGTCAAGCAGTAAAATAGGACTATAGTAACTCATTTGGTTATTAACCATGGTAACAAGCAGGCTCACATTAGATGGCCTGGATTGAAGCCCTATGCCTATTACTTATATAGCCTTGAGCATCTATTAAATGGATGGTTGGGAGAGGGGAGGACTATGATACATTTATTAGTGTAAAGTGCTTAGTGCCTGGCATGTAGTAAGCACTCTATAAGTTATCTGACCATTTATGGAGGTCAAAATTTTAAGTATTTACATATTTTGATCCAACCAATGAATAGAAATCTGTCCTAAAGAAATATTTATAAAAGAAAGTAAGGATACCTGGCATTCTCTACATTACTTCATAGTGAGAGGGCCATAAACACAACATACCCATCATAGGAGAACTATTAAATAATATTAAATTTTATTTTTATGAGATAGAATCCTGTGAAATAGACAAGGAGAATTTAAGTACTGAGGGTCATGCAGGGTAGGTGAAGGGTCTAACTCTGGAGCCAGACACTGAGTTCAATGCCAGCTCTGCAGTGTATTAGATGTGCTTCCTTGTGCAAGTCACAGAACGTCCCCATTGGTAAATTGGGAAAACTAATAGCAGCCCCCTCAAGGTCTAAGAGGAATGCTTAGCCCACCGGGATTTGTTACATCGATGAATTCCAACAAGAAAGAAGAATACACATTAATAACAATGGTTGTTACCCCAAGTGATGGGAGTAATGACCTCCTTTTTGATAAAGTGTGGTTCAACTTTTTTTTTTTTAAGGGCAGAGCATCATCTGTAGCCAAGTTTTTTTTTTTTTTTAAGTAAGTTTATTAATTTATTTTGGGGAGAGAGAGAGAGAGAGAAAGCAGGGAAGGACTGAGAGAGGGAGAGAATTCCAAGCAGGCTCTGCGTTGTCAGCACAGAGCCTGGCATGGGGGTCAGTCCCACGAACCACAAGATCATGACCTGGCTGAAATCAAGAGTTGGAAGCTTAACCGACTAAGCCACCCAGGAGCCCCAGTACAGCAAAATTTTTAAAATAGTTTTTCTGCATACAGCCTGATTCTGTTAATTGACATGTAATTACAAGAGTCTTGTACTAATAGGAATGTTGTCAGTTACCATTTTTGCTTTATATGATGGGAAATAAATGAATTATTAAGCTCACATATGAAGTTATCTTTAAGATAGAGCTGGAATGGAAACAATGTAGTTTAACAAAAAGGGCATGAGTTTGGGGGATCAGACAGTGCCAAGTTCAAATTCCTTCTGGGGCACCTGGGTGGCTCAGTTGGTTAAGCATCTGACTTCAGCTCAGGTCATGATCTCACGGTTTGTGAGTTCAAAGCTCCACGCTGGGCTCTGTGCTCACAGCTCGTAGTCTGGAGCCTGCTTCAAATTCTGTGACTCCCTCTTTTTCTGTCCCTCCCCTGCTCATGTTCTCTCTCTCTCTGAAAAATAAATAAACATTTAAAAATTAAAAAAAAAAATCCTTCTGCACTCCTATCACTTGCACAAATTACTGAACCTCTCAGTTTTATTATTTGAACAATGAAGTTAACCATGGTAATTAATGGCTAAACTAACACTGGAGTGCTTACAATATGCAAAGTACTGTAGCAAGAGCTATGAACGCATTACCTCATTGAATCCTCACAATAGCCCTATGAGGTAGGTATTATCATCATCTCGGTTTTAAAGATGAAGAAACTGAGGCACAGAGGGGTACAGAGAATAACACATAGCTGGTGAGTAGTGGACTTGAACCTGGCTAGATCAACCAGCTGTGCATACTTGGAGGGAGACTATGAAAATACAGCAAGGCACCAAGAAATTATTTGCTTTTACTCCTCTGCTCCAATAAATGATGCTACCTTCTAGAACGCATGACCTAAAATCTCCTTGAATGTGAAGCTTTAATGAACTTCTAAGGGGGTGTGCGATTCTCTTTCCTGCACCGTTCACAATATGAAGATAATTGCCCTATGGACTTCTTGTTTTCATTCAGGAGTGGTGGCCCGGACCAGGGCAGGTGACAGGGACAGTGGTTCTTATTCATCTGGGCAGCAGCTTCCATGCTAATTCTAAACACAGGTGGTGAGAGAGACAGCCAACAGGAAGGGGGAAGGAATCACTGCTGACATGTGCAACTGGGAAGATTGATGGTTTCCCTCCCTCTTTTTCCCCAATGCGTCGGCCTGGGGGCAGAGACGCAGGGGCTGCTGTGCAGGGGACAGTAAAATACACAGCAATATGTCTGCCTCGCGGCAGCGCTGATTAATGAGACTGAAATGACACAGAAAACAGGCGGTGCTTCGGAAAGAGAAGTCACAGGCCTTTCTTTCTTTAATGACTTCAACAAAAGCGGTTCCCATAAACCGCAGGGTTTGAACAGGGATACCCCGCGGTTAGAGCAAGGCAGCGGGACGTGTGGTGGAATGCCGGAGCAAAGGGTGGGGGTGGGAGGGGGGTCTGTGATGAAGGCCGTTCACCCCTCATCTGGCGGCTGCGCACTCGTCACGAGTGCCTCTCCTCTTTCCTTATGGTCCAACAACGTCACAGAGTCCCAGGTACGATAGTCTTCTACCTTCCTCTAACTTCACGTAAAGTGGATGCACTATCGCAAAGGATCTCGCCCTGTTAACAGCACTTTCTTTTCAGGGGCTAGGAGACAGTACCGCTGATTCTCCCCTATGTTTTACCACAGCTGCATAATGTGTACATGAAAACAGTATTTTCTAGGGGCGCCTGGGCGGCTCAGTAGGTTAAGCGTCTGACTTCGGCTCAGGTCATGATTTCGCGGTTCATGGGTTCGAGCCCTGCGTCAGGCTCTGTGCTGACAGCTCAGATTCTGTGTGTGTCTCTCTGCCCCTTCCCTCTTTCTCTCTCTCTCTCAAAAATGAATAAATATTAAAAAAAAGAAATTAAAACAGTATTTTCTTTTTCAAAGATTAATTTTCACACACTTAAAAAGGAACAAATGTGATTCTAGTACTTACTGTCTACTATCTTCTGGGCATATCCATTTGGATTTCCCACTCACAGCTCTTCAAACTTAATCCAAAACCAAATGTACAGACTCAAAACCTTCCCCCACCACCCTAGACCTGCTGCATTTCTGCATCTCAGTCTTGGCTAATGACACAGCCTTCTACTCACTGCACCCTCCACCCCCCCCCCACCCCAATCTTAAGACTTGCCCAATTCCTTCATTTTGCTCACCAGATTCTGTCAAAGTTCTGACTCCTCCCACTACCAGGTAGGTGATCTTTGGCAAGCGTTTGTGCCAGTTTTTTCATCTAAAATCAAAATTTCAGTACCACTAAAACAGCACTACTTCATGGGATTATTGCCAGAATGAAATACATTCATACATAAAAAGTATTTAGAATGCTGCTTGACACATAGAAAATGCTCTTAACTATGATTGGCCTTAAATGTTCTCACCACACACAAAATATAATAAGTATGTGAGTGCTGAATGTCTTAACTGACCTTCTTCAGGAAATCTTTTCCCCATGTATACGTGCATCAAATTATCAGGTTATACACCTTCAACTTATACAATACTCTATGTCAACTAGATCTCAATAAAGCTGGAAAAAACATTAACTATTAATATGAACATCATCTAATCAACTACTGAAACATCAGGATGTTACCCAGGACAATTTCACTTCGCCATCCGCATCAATGTAGTCTAAACCCCACTCATCTCGTCTGTTCGGCAGCTTCGATCTGACTTTTGTATCCTCCATACAACAACCCGGGTTATCTTTTTGAAATAGTGAATCTCCACTGGTTCTTCCTTTCCTACAGGAACAAATCCAAACACCGGAATATAGTGTATAAAATCCTTCCTAACTGGCCTTCACACACACTACAAACTACTTAGACATGGTAGGGGCACTTATCTCCACGAATGAGCCTTAATTTTAAAAAAATATTTTAAATGTTTATTTATGTTTGAGACAGAAAGAGGGAGAGAGAGAGAGAGAGCATGCACAAGCGAGAGAGGGTCAGACAGAGAGAGAGATGCACAGAATCCAGGTTCTGAGCTGTCAGCACAGAGCCTGACCGGGGACTCAAACCCACAAACCGCGAGATCATGACCTAAGCTGCAGTCAGACGCTTAACCGACTGAGCCGCCCAAGTGCCCCTGAATAAGCCTTAATTAAGCAAGTGAGAAATCCTATGAGAAATTTGGAATTATTGTGTTTAAAAGAATTTTTTTATTTTATTTTAAAAAGAGAGAGGGTGAGTGAGCAGAAGAGGGGCAGAGGGAAAGAGAGAGAATCTTAAGCTGAGTGTGGAGTCCAACTCAGGGAGCAACCCCATGACCCCAGGATCATGACCTGAGCTGAAATCAAGAGTCACACACTTAACCGACTGAGCCACCTCAGCGCCCTCAGGGTTACTGTTTAAATCTCACATTTTATAACAAGCTATTTTTTACTAATCATCCTCGCTGTGGAGCCAATATCATACTCAACGGAAACCATAAAAGTAATCTTTGGGATTTATAATTTAAAGCCCAAAATGCAAAAAAAAAAAAAAAAAAGTAACAACTGACATTATTTCAGGTAGGATTAAATTTACAGTATTTCCACTGCTTGATGTAGCAGGTTGAATATATCTCCCTAAAATTCACGACCACCTGAACCTCAGAATGTGAGCTTATCAGGAAATGGACCTCTGCAAATGTCATCAGTGAAGATGAACTCATACTGGATTAGAGCAAGCCTTAATTCCAATCACTTTGTCCATGTAAGGAGAGGGAGACACAGAGGGAAAAGGCTATGTGACATTGCAGGACAGTTGTAGCAATACGTCAACCAAGTATTGCATGGAGCGACCAGAGGCTGGAAGAGTCAAGGACAGATCTTCCCTAAACCCTTCAAGAGGGAGCAGGGCCCAGCTGACACCTTGGTTTCAAACTCCTAACTGCCAGAGCTGTGAGAGAATGCATTTCTGTTGCTTTCAACCATCCAGCCCCCGGCACTTTGTTATGGCGCCTCAACTAAAGCACTTGGCTAATGCAGTGAACTGATACGATGGGTGAGACTTTCAGGATCTGTCCTCTGTCAGGCCACTGAGCTCCTCCCAAGCTGCATGAGCCCACACTGGGGCAAGGCAGGGCACAGGACAGGCATTCACTGCTGGTTAGTGGGACCGATCGGACCCCAAGGACACACAGACAGTGGTGCAGAGATGCAGGAAGCATTTGTGCATAGATCACGACAAATAAACAAATAGATGAAATTGTCGTTACTTTGTTCTGGGAAAATCGAAGTTCTAGGATCATATTTGCATTGATTTTGCACAGTTATTGTACATGTTTGGCTCTGCTCCATGCATTTCTTACATTCGAACAGTAGTTCAGAAATTTTCACTATGCAGTAATCACTCAGAAAAATGCAAATTTGAATTTATTAGCATAATAAAATAACAATAAATTTTAATTTGTTAGCAAATATTTTCTTTTGTGAAAATACTGTGTACCATTTATCTGATGGAGTAGTGTGACATGCGCTATTGAGCTGCTATGGTCTGTTTTCTGAAGAACTTTTCCCCCCCTTTGAAACCTTAAGAGATTGTTTTCGGCATAATTACCCCAGCCCAAATGGTTGTGAGGTAGATTTTCTTAGACCATAAGCAATGAGCTGTTTCTCTTACTTTTAAAGACAAAGTGAACATGTCTATGATTTCTCATCAAAGCTCTTTAGAAAAAATTCTTAAAATGCTTTGTATGTAATAAATAACTGTAGGGTGAGGAGGGAAAATTCACATTTGGAAATGAGTGTCAGCCAATCATTAATTCACTATTCCTCTTTATGTCTGAAAGGTTACCTGGATAATCTCTGGAAGCCCTTAACAACAGCCCGTAATGTTAGAGAACAAATAATCTAACATATTTTTAACATCCCACGTAGCTTCCTGCCACAACTTTGAGCATCTTAAACAAGTTTTTTTTTTTTTTTTTTTTTTTTAGATTTTATTTTTAAGTGATCTCTACACCCAACATGGGGCTCAAACTCACAACATTGAGATCAAGAGTCACATGCTCCACCGACTGAGGCAGCAGGCGCCCCTTCTCTTAAACAAGTTTTGAAAAAATTGGCGATCTTTGTGTAGTTGCGAGAGACTGTGTGGTCAAATAGGTGTCAGTACTGGGGGCACTTCAGAGTTTTCAATTCCTCTAAAACTTAACCACATTTAATTTTCTACTCCTATTTAGCGGCAAAAATCATGGTTCTGATTTGCCTTTACTCTGTGTGTGTGAGTGTGTGTGTGTGTGTGTGTGTGTGTAACTCTCCATTCCTTAGTCAGTTGTCTCAGGGTGCCTATTAAATTCAAGAATATTTCTTTAATCAAGATAGCCTTCCCTTTCCTGATTGTTTACACACATTGATGACACTGTTTTCATTCTATTATTGAATTGCCTCATCATATATTATTGAATAAGCTGAAGAAACATGTATCTCATTTATAAGATTATGTAGCTAACTGCAACAAAATGCAGTTTTGTTTCCAATTCCAATGATTTCATTTGGAATTTGTGCATTCTTATAGTAATCAAGTTGTAAATGTATAAACCAAAATAATAATTCTCTTTCATATTTTAGTTTCATTTCCAACAACTCCAAAAGCCTGCCTTTATTCACCAAATGGTTCTGATCATGTCTCTTTTGCCGTGAACACTGTTTTTCCAATAAGCTTTCAGCTCTTATTTTATTTTTATATATTTTTACATATTTAATCTTTTTATATGGGTACATTTTATTTTTGCAAATATGCTTTAAGTCAAAATTATAGTTTTCAACAGCTTCACCACAAAATCAGCACTCACACTCAACCTGTACTGATTTTAAATGCAATTTAGTCCTGAGTTTTTGAGACTGAGTTTTGTTTATGTTGTACATAGTTCTCCTCAATGACTAAATTCTCGTAGGTAAAATAATAATAGAATATTACTCTTATTTTCAACAATTTCAATCGAATGGTTTCAAAGTGTACTTACTTTGACGGTACACTATTTTTCATCTACTTACATAACCAATTACTATATGCTGAGCAATTATTAATGATAAAATACTTGGTACCACAAGGGACATTGACTGCTTGCCAAGACTGGTAAACTCTTTGACATTTTGGTGAAAAATAACACTGACTTTTGTTTTGATAGTACCATCAAAACATCATAGGTACTACGTAAGTAACTGCAAGTATTCATGCCTGAGTCAGCAATTAGGGAAGAAGAGTGAGAAATGTATGTACCTAGGGGACCAGGGAGCTGTTTTGCGTAGACAGGAAGAACCCCCACTGGTAAAGATGATGCTGTTGAAATGTCATCGGTTGAGTTATACGAAAGGGATTTTGTTTATTTTCCATCTGAATGAGAGAAAAACAGAGTGGCAGAAAAAATTGCCCAATTACCTAGCAGATGATTTATGTAACAAACTCAAGGTATTTTTGCAAGTCTCTCATGTTTCCAGCAACGTTACCTCTTTGGCTAGAGCCCACCCCACCAGCACTCTGAGTTGGGAAGGCCCAGGTCTACTTTGTCAACCCTTTCCTTCCACCGTTGCATTCCATGAGTTACACACTTCTCTTACATCCCTGAAGAAGCCATGCTTGTTCAAAACCCGAAGCCTCTGCAAGTTCGGTTCTCTCTTCCTGGTGTGCCTTCCTCCACCTGACACAGTTCAAGTTCTCTTTTAAGACCCAGCCTAGATGTCACTGCATTTGTAAAGTCTTCTCCATCTTCCCAAGACAAGGTGAGCTCCTTGTCTTTATAGGCGCTTACCAGTCTTTGTTCTCCCTTTGTTACAGCATGTAGTTGTATATAATTTACTTTTCCTACAAGTCTACTCCTTTCACCAGCCAGTGAAATTCTTAAGGGTGAGAACCATGTTTCTATTCCCAGCGGCAGCAGGTGGCAGTTCAATGCACACATGTGAATGAAGCAGAAGTGAATACTATGTGAAGCTACTGAAGGCAGGAGCTTGAAGTCTGGTCTAAAGTTCCATGGTGCTCGGTAGTGACAGGGGAGAGGAGGAGGGGGAAGGACATTTACCAAGACTAGTAGGATATCAAATTATCCCCTCCCAGGTTACCTAAGCAAGTGCTAGCCATCTTTTAGTCAACAGTACCTACAGTCATCAGAACAGTTTCCCAAATCCTTAATGTATTATCATTTTAGTTGAATCTATAATAAAATGCTTTTTGGATACAATGTACTGAAAAACTTATTGTTGTGAACTCCTTATCAAGTTGTTCAATTCTCTCTTTAGAATCAAGCAATCTTATCTTTAGGTTTAGGGTGGATTTTACGTGATCATTTCCTGACCTGTTAAAGAGGCATTCACAGCATTCAGGGAGCTCATGATATAAATCCAGTTTGATTTCTGACTAGTTATGCCTTAGGCCCTCAGGTGGAGCGTGCCTCGCCTCTAACACGGTGCTAGCTCCCCTTTTCTGGAAGACAAGGCAGGCACCCAGGGGACACCTATGTGGCAGGGGCAGAAACACAGCAGAACACTGTAGGATCCGGATGTTTGGAGCTGAGTGAAGGGATGAGATTTATGAGAAAACCAAGTGGAAATGTGCTCATTATTTTTTTTTAATCTGAATCTTTGAAAAGGATAAATCAAGAATCTCAAAATCAACATCAGATGTTGTGTGATGACTCCAACACAGCAAACAACCCCTTAAACCAAAATATATGGAAACTGAGTTCCTCCTCTGCTCACCTGCTGCCGCTGTGGTTCAAGGGGTCAGGGTTTCCACAGTGACAATTCCTAACAACCAGAAGCAACACGGAGAAAAATGCTCTGGTTCTACCAGTGTCCCCAGTAGTAATGGAAAAATAGCCTACTCCTGATGTCAACTGGTAAGGTGAGGAGGAATGTACATTTTAGAGTCAGGGTGATTTCAACATCCCTTTATTAGACAATAATTCATTTGGAATCTTAGTTCACTGATTTAAAATCAAACCAAGGCCACACTATTTCTTTTTTTAATGAAGTATAACAAAAACCTTTTCTCAGTGAACAAGTTGCATTTCACTAGCCTCATCATAAGGAGACAGCCTCTGTATACCACAGGGGCTCAATACTGAATTATTCGATGAAAGAGTTTCATCACCAGTTTCTTTTGTTTTCTTATAGAAAAATAGAAGACTCAAAGTCTTTTTCTTTTCTTTCTCAAGCAGCCTCTGTCCTCCTTTCTCTTCGAAGTCTTTTCCCAAAGTAAAGACACATGCCATGAAATCCGGAATGCTGAGGTTCACTTATCACATCTCCTACACGCTTCCTAACCCAGGTGCCCAAGCCTCTCCAACATACTCACTAGCCATTCAGTCTTAAACAGGACATCTGTGAAGTCTCTCAAAGGTACTGGAAAGTTCAGATGAGGATGCAAAAGCAGGAAAGTGCAGGTTCCTCGGAGGCTGTAAATATGAGCCCAAATTTGACATTTCTGAACTTGGGCCAGATTCCAGAGCCAAAGCAGCAGAATAATGAAAGAGTGCTAGACGTAACCACTCACCTTGCATCCACCTTGCCAAAGCAAAATACTGCTGCTACCCCTCATCCCGCCGAAAGCCGACATAGAAAATTTAGGGGGTATGAAAGGGTACCAACAACTTTACTGAGTCCTGTTTCCAAACTGCAGACTCTTATAGGCTTAGTTTCATGATACAGTTAATTTCACCTAGGCCTTCATTATGGATCAAGTATAGTTTAATTCAATAAAATAAACTCTTAATAAGCACATACTACATACCAGATCATCCATCCATCCATCCATCCATCTATCCATCTGAATAATTATTGAGCACTAACCATGCACTGAACATTGTATTGGGCAGTGGGGATACAAGAGTAATAAAACACAGTCTCCACCCTTGAAAAGTCTATAGTCCAATGATGATTGTGCCAAGCTCAGCTAATTCACTGGTCCATTTTCCTCAGAGCTAATTTTATTTTTTTTTACTTTTTTAAATTTATTTTGAGAGAGAGAGAGAGGATGTGAGTAAGGGAGGGCAGAGAGAGAGAGAAAATCCCAAGCAGGCTCTGCACTGCCATGGGACTCCATCTCACGAACTGTGAGGTGATGACCTGAGCCAAGGTTAAGAGTCAGAAGCCTAACCAACTGAACCATCCAGGTGTTCCCTTTAGAGCTAATTTTAAATCTCCAGTCTACTACTTAAGCCCTCAGGAGCTAGATGACCTCTGTTCTTGCTTTGCGGAGTTCAGTATATATCTTCTCTATTTTGATTCTCCAAATATTTCCATGTAGATAACCATCTTCTTTCCTCATTTGTTTTGAAGGAAAAAATCCTTCTGAGAATTACCCTTTCCCACAGTGTTGATTCTATCCTTTCTTGTGTTCTTCAGACTCTTTATCAAGTTTTATTTTTCTATTTTCCACTTTTAATCTTTATCTCTTTACATAGTCTTTCCTACTATGTAGAGATATAAAGAGGTCTACCCCTATCTGGAGTTATTTCTCCTTTTATTCTACTCTTCCCAAATATTGCCACCACCACCTTAACTCCCCTTAATCTACCCCCAACTTAATCTTCCCCCATAATCTGCTTTCTCATCAACCAAGTTACTAAAACTTCTCTAAAACCAGTAATGATCCCATATTCCTTTAATCCAATGGCTTTTTCTGTCTTGCTGCTCTTCAGTGATCTGAATCTATCAACTGACACTGTTATCATCCTTTCAAATACTCTCCTTTGATTTTCATGAAACTGAACTGCATTGTCACTTTAGCGTCTGGTTTCTCCAATTTTGTCTTTGTTATTCCTGATTTTCTATTTTCACTCACTACATGGGGTCTTACCCCATAGCAACAGTTTTAAGCCTTTTTACTGTTACAATTAATGTTCACTAAAAGGAGAATCTCCTTTCTTCCCCTGTTCTCATTTTCCACCTGGATCAAAGAACTGCTTGTTGAACTGATCAACTTCAAAGACCATGACTGGGCCATGTTTCTTTCCAGATGAGTCCTGCCCTTTCTGTCATCCCTCCAAGCCTGTCTCAGAGCCAGGCCTGGCCGCTGAGACCCTCTTGCCCTCATTTGAGAGATGATGTCCATCTCTGGCACCCTTTATCACAGGCAGCTGGTAATTCATATCCCAGTGTTTGGGTCTGGGTTTAGGGCAAGAGTCTTAGTATAATCAAGTTTATCAGAGTTACACGTTGGGGCATCAGACCCAGGCTGAATTGTAATAAAACAGCATTTTAATTCTCATATGCCACTGTCCCCATATATATCTCCTTTGGAACCTCCTAGAGAAGGAAACCTGAGGTTTGGACAAGAATTGGTATACTCCTGGACCTCAGGCCGTAATGGCATCTTTTCTTCTTCCGCTTTGCTTTATTAGATTTTTAAAAAGTCAAAGATATAGAGGTATATAAAAGAGTCAGTTAAAAAAAATCTTTTCTTCTTCATATTACACCCAACTAAAGCAATCAACATTAAGACTCTAGAATGTATACACACATATTTTTAACAAAATATATAAAAAATTTTATATATGTAGGGTACATTTTTAAGCAAAATTGGGATCATATAACCTTGTTTTTATTCCCACCTCACAATATGCCATGGCCAATGTATGTATATGTAACAAATTCCTTTATATCTTAATGCCCATAAACTAGGATCCTTTCCCCCTCACACCTATATTTTTATAACCTTTCTACTGGTGTCCTTGTCTCCATTCTCTTCCTCTTGAGAATTGTGGGACATAGGAATAATAAAAATCATTAAGTCAAACAGCAACATTTCTAATGAAAAAAGTGATGCCTCAAGAAATTAACTGATATGCCCAAGAACACTAAATTAGTGGGAGAAATAGCCATTCATTCGTTCATTCGTTCAACAAATAGTTGTGAACATCTACTAAATGGTCCTGCTATTATGGAGCTTAATTCTAGGAAAAGGCATGCCAAAAAAAAAAAAAAAGGTAAATGAATAACTATGATAAATACAGACTGTGATTAGTGCCAAGAAGGAAATACAGGGTGAAATGACAGAGTAATGGGGTAATGCCTACTGTACACAGAATGGACACAATGTGTCTAGAAGCAGATGACATTTGAGCTCTTTTATCTGAAGAATAATAGAGAGAAGAGATTGTTAGAAGAGGCAAGGTGAAAATATCCTGGGCCAAAAAACAAACCAGCAGGAACAGAAAGGAGACCAGTACAGTGTTCCTGGTACGCACTGAGCAAAGGGAGAAGAGTGGCCAGAGTGAGGATGGACAAGCAGACAGGAAGGAGGTCTCATAAGGGCCAGTAGACTAGGCTCAGGAGCCTGAATCGGGAACTGAGTCAAGGAATTTAAAAAAGGACTATAACTTTACTAAATTCACTGATCAGCTCCAGTCGTTTGTGGATAGAGTCTTTATGGTTTCCTCCATATAGTATCGTGTCTCCTGCAAATAATGAGTGTTTTACTTCTTCCTGACCAATTTGGATGCCTTTTATTTCTTTTTCTTTTCTGACTTCTGTGGCTAGGACTTCAAGTACTATGTTGAATAAAAGTGGTGAAAGAAGACGTCCCCGTCTTGTTCCTGATTTTAGGGGAAAAGTTCTCAGTTTTTCACCATTGAATATGTTAGCCGTGGGCTTTTCATACATGGCCTTTATTATGTCAAGGTATTTTCTCTCTAAACCTACTTTGTTGAGAGTTTTTATCTTTTCTCTTGTTGATGTGAGGTAGCACGTTTATTGATTAGCAAATATTTAGAACCATCCTTGTATCCCAGGAATATATCACACTTGATGGTGGTGAATGATTTTTTAAATGTACTGTTGGATACTGTTTGCTATTATTTTAGGATTTTTACATCTATGTCATCAGAGATATTGGCCCATAGTTCTCTTTTTTGTAGTCTTTATCTGATTTTGATAGCAGGGAAATGCTAGCCTCATAATATGAATTTAGAAGCTTTCCTTCCAGTTCTATTGTTTGAGTAGTTTGAGAAAAATAGGTATTAACTCTTTGAATGTTTTTTAGAATTCACCTGTGAAGCCATCTGACCCTAAATTTTTGTTGGGAGTTTTTTGATTACTGATTCAATCTCATCACTGGTGATAGGTCTGTTCAAATTTTCTATTTCTTCTTGATTCAGTTTTGGAGGTTACATGTTTCTAGGAATTTATCCATTTTTTTCTAGGTTTTCCAATTTGGTGGCATATAAATTTTCAATCCTTTGTATTTTAGGGGTGTTGGTTGTTATTTCTCTTCTTTCTTTTTTTTTATTTCTGATTTTATTTGAGTTCTCTCTCTCTCTCTCTTTTGATGAGTCTGGCTAAAAGTTTAGTCAATTTTGTTGATATTTTCAAAGAATCAGCTCTTGGTTTTATTGATATATTCCATTATTATTTGCATTTATTTCTGCTCTAAGGTTTATGATTTCCTTCCCTCTACTGTTTTTGGATCTGGTTTGTTCTTATTTTTCTAGCTCCTTTAGGTATAAGGTTAGGTAGTTTATTTGAGATTTTTCTTGCTTCTCGAGGTAGGCCTGTATGGCTATAAAAATCAATATGGCATTTCTATACACTAATAATGAGACAGCAGAAAGAGAAATTAAGAAAACACCCATTTACAATTGCAACAAAAATAATAAAATACCTAGAAATAAACCTAACCAAGGAGGTGAAAGACCTATACTCTGAAAACTATAAAACACTGATGAAAGGAACTGAAGACAACACAAACAAATGGAAAGATATTCCATAGTAAGCAATGAAGTATGGGAGAACTCTCTGTACCCTCCTCTCAGTTTTGCTGTGAATCTAATACTGCTTTAAAAAATAAAGTCTATTAAAAAATCTAAAAAAAAAAAAAAAGGATTGGAAGAACAAATATTATTATAAGGTCTATACTACCCAACAGACTCTACAGTTAATGCAATCCCCATGAAAATACCAACAGCATTTTTCACAGAACTAGAACAAACAATCTTAAAATGTGTATGGAGTAACAAATAAAGCAATCGAAGAAGACTGAACAGGCAAAGCAATCTTGAAAAAGGAAAAACAAAACTAGAGGCACCACAATCCCAGATTTCAAGATACACTACAAACAAATAGTAATCAAACAGTATGGCAGCAGCACAAAAATAGACACATAGATCAATGGAAAAGAACAGAGAGCCCAGATAAATCTACAATTATATGGTCATTTAAGACAAAGACAAAGAATATACAATGGGTAAAAGAGAATCTCTTCAGCAGATGGTGCTGGGAAAACTGGACAGCAACATGCAAAAGAATGAAACTGGACCACTTTCTTACACCACACACAAAAATAAACTCAAAATGGATTAAAGACCTAGATATGAGACCTGAAACCATAATAATCTAGAAGAGAGCACAGACAGAAATTTCTCTGACATAGGCCATAGCAACATTTTTCTAGATAGTCTCCTAAGGCAAGGGAAACCAAAGAAAAAATAAACTATTGGGACTGAATGAAAATTAAAACTTCTGTACAATAAAGGAAAAAATCAACAACACAAAAAGACAGCTGACTGAATGGGAGAAGATATTTGCAAATGTGACAAAATTTGCATATATGACAAAGAGTTAGTCTCCAAAATATATAAAGAATTTATACAACTCAATGCCAAAAAACACAAATAATCCAATTAAAAATGGGCAGAAGACATGAACAGACATTTCTCCAAAGAAGACCTACAGTTGGCCAACAGATACGTGAAAAGATGCTCAACATCATTAATCATCAGGGAAATGCAAATCAGAGCCACAACAAGATACCATCTTATATCTCTCAGAATGGCTAAAATCAACAACACAAGAAACAATAAGTGTTGGTGAGGATGTGGAGAAAAAGGAACCCTCCTGCACTGTTGGTGGGATGCAAACTGGTGCAGCCACTCTGGAAAACAGTGTGGAGGCTCCTCAAGAAGATAAAAATAGAATTACCATATGATCCAGTAATTGCACTACTGGGTATTTACCCAAGGGATATGAAAACTAATTCAAAAAGATAACGCACCCTTATGTTTCCTGGAGCATTATTTACAATAGACAAACCATGGAAGCAGTCCAAGTGTCCATCGATAGATGAATGGATAGAGAAGATATGGTGTACATAAATATATAAAATGAAATATTATTCAGCCGTAAAAAAGAATGACATTTTGCCATTTGCAACAAAATGGATGGAGCTAGAGTCCAATGCTGAGCGAAATAAGTCAGTCAGAGAAAGACAAATACATATGATTTCAGTCATATGTGAAATTTAAGAAACAAAACAAATGAACAAAGGAAAAAAGAAATAAACAAAAAGCCAGACTCTTAAGTACAGAGAATCAACTGATGGTTACCAGAGGGGAGGTGGGTGGAGAGACGGGAAATAGGTGATGGAGATTAAGAGTACACGTATCATGATGAGCACTGTAATGTATAAAATTACTGAGTCACTGTATTGTACACCAGAAGCTAATATAACTGTAGGTTAACTATACTGGAGTTTAAAAAATTAATTAAGAAAAAAGGAGTGACATGATCAGATTTACGTTTTACAAGGATTACTCTAGATCAGGAAAGGACAGAAGACAGTCAAGAATGGAAGCAGGGGCAGAGGTAAGTGATGATGGTGGGCTTGATTAGGATACTGGCAGACAAATGGGAGAAATGTGGACAGATATGATAAATATTTGGAAAGGAATTTCAGTTAAGACTTGCTGATAGAATGGGTGTATGGCTGAAGAAAAGGGTGGTACGAAGTCAAAATCCTAAGTATTAGTTGGTGAAACTGGTAGCTGAGGCCGTATTTCGTTCTGTTTTGGACAAGGTAAGTTTAAGACCCTTACTAGTCTTCTATAAGGAAATGCTAATTGGGTCGATGGATTCAAATATGATGCATAGGGGAGAGCTGGAACTGTCACTTTGGAAATCATGAATATATTCATGGTATTTGAAGCCAAGGCACTGGACAAGCTCACGCACATAAACAGTGTGGTGAACTCAGGATTCGGCTCAGCAGGCCTCGAACACGACAGGTCAGGGACAGGAGTCAGAGGAACCAGGATATGTGACTAACAAGGTACAGCCAGAGGCATTAGTAAAATCAGGAGCCTGTGTCCTGGAAGCCAACACATAAAATAAGTGTTTTGTAAAGAAGGCTGGAGTTCAACTGTGTCAACTGCTACTTGATGGATCAAGCAATATGATTACTAAATATTGCCCACTGGACTTGGCATTGTGAAGATTACTGAAGACTTTGATAAGAACAGTTAGAGCAGGGAGGTAGGCTAGAAAGCACAGGCTATTTGAGGAGGTAGAGAAAGCAAGTACTGACAACTTTTGAAGGAAGTTCTACCATTAAAGGGAGCAGAGAAGCGGGGCAGCAGTTAAAGGGAGTTATTAGGTCAAGACCTGTGTTTTTAAAATGGAAAATAATCAGGGTGTTTTGTATGATGATAGGAATTAGCCAGAGGGGGAGACAGTTATGATGCAGGAGATGAGAGAGAGAATATAGAAACTGGTGTTAATTCCTTAAGAAGGTGAGGGGGCACCTGGTGGCTCAGTCGGTTGAGCGTCCGACTCTTCATTTCAGCTCAGGTCATAATCTCACATTTCGCTTGCTTGGGATTCTCTCTCTTTCTGCCCCTCCCCCACCTGCTCTCTCTGTCTCTCTCGAAATGAATAAGAAAAAGGTGAGTAGCAGGAACCCAAAGATGGATTGAGTGACCAACACGAGGAGAAGGAACGTGTGACTTGAGACAAGAGAGAACAGGGGCCAAGCTGCTGAAACAAAAACACAAAGTGTGTCATTGTGTTTTCTTCATGAAGTTCGGAGGGGGAACCTCACCTGTTTGCCAGCAGGCAGGGTAAGGTGCCGGAGTGGAGATAAGCCAGAGTCTCAGAGAGTCTCCCTTTCAGAAAGGCAAACTGACTTACTAGACAAACAGAGTTGCCAAGCAATAGAAAGTGCCTGTTTGAAGACTTTCAGTCAGTAACTAAAACTGAAGCAATTAGTCTGCTATGTAATATTCTGCAGCTACATCTGGCTGCCTGGGTGTAAGTGAGAAGAAAGTGAAGGGTAGGCTGGGTTTTGCCGAACGCCAACAGCACAGGGAGAGACTGCAAAGGGACTGAGAATATTCACGAAGGAGCGATTCACGATGGCTGGCCATGAGCAGTGGGGTGGTGGATCACGAGAAAGGGGTCAGACAGTAGGTTGGGGGACATGTTAGGGCTGGAACACAGTTGGGGTGTGAGTGCCTAATGAAGTGAGACAGGCATCAGCAGGTGGGTTTTAGGCAGTGGGGTGCTGATAGGTGACATTTGTGAAGCGATGACAGTGAGGACAGGATCCAGAGCTGAAGCCATGTGTGACTACTCAGAATTTCTGACTGTGAGCAGCAACCCGACTTGCTCTAACTAGAGTGGAAAAGACTGGCTAGCAGAAACAACTCAGCTAGGATGTTGCGACTGCCAATGGGTACTGTGGGGCCTATCCCGCTGCCTCCGTGAAGGTCATCCTCCACCTCTTCCTCTTTTAGCCTCCCCCACTGTAAGATCCAAAGGCCCAGGCAGGTAGCCGCTAGTGCTGGAGCTCCAGTCCTTTTCCTTTCCTTACTTGTGCTCCCTGAGGGCAGAGAAAGAAGGGAAGCTCTCCTCAGGCTTCCATAGTGACAGAAGTGGTCCTGCACCCCTCCCCTCCACGCTCAAGCAGAGGATTCTTTAAAACTATGAAGGCGTGTAGACAGATAATGGCAGTGAAAGGAAAAAAAAACGTTTTATTTTTTTTTAATGTTTTTTTTAAATTTATTTCTAGGAGAGAGAGAGAGAGAGACAGTGTGAGCAGGGGAGGGTCAGAGAGAGAGGGAGTCACAGACTGAAACAGGCTCCAGGCTCTGAGGTGGCAGTCAGCAAAGAGCCCGACGCGGGGCTTGAACCCACAAACCGCGAGATCATGACCTAAGCGAAAGTCAGACGCTCAACCGACTAAGCCACCCAGGCGCCCCGGGAAAAAAATGTTTTAAAGAACAAAAGGTAAAAGATTAAAAAAATATTTTGTTTTAAATCACAGGAGTTTATAAAGGGCTGAGGTGGCTACGCATCGTTCTAGATACTAGTAAGACAATGGTGAACAAACAAGCCAAGCCCCTGCTCTCTGGACGCTCATCTGATTTTTTTTTTTTTTTTTTTTTTTAGAAAATAAGCTTCTCTTTAATGGGCGACGGGAGGAAGGGCGGCCAGGTGGGACCGGGGTTAGGGTGTCAGAAGGGCATCCCCCTGCGGGCGAGGTCGGCTCGCACCTCCTGGATCTGGCTCTGCAGCTCGCGGGCGGCGTCCTCACAGTCGTGGAAAGTGGCCACGCGGTAGCCCACGGTGCCCAGGGCGTAGCAGCCGGCAGACACCAGCAGGTAGGCCGGCAGTGGCCACAGGACCTCCCGGCATGACGACGGCAGCTCCAGGCCCAGGGCCCCCGTGGCCAGAGCGGCCCAGGTGCAGCCCAGGAGCGCCAGTGCCCAGAGCCACTGCGCCAACTTCGTCATGGGTACTCGCCCGGCTGCTCCCGAACCCGGCGCGGCTCCCACGTCCGCCTCCCGAAGTGGAAGCTCATCTGATTTTTAAAATAAAATGTTTTGTAATGTTTATTTATTTATTCTTAGAGAGAGAGAGAGAGAGAGAGAGAGATGCAGATTCCGCAGCAGGCTCCAGGCTGTCAGCACAGAGCCTGATGCAGGGCTCAAACTCACAAACTATGAGATCTTGACCTGAGTGAAGTCAGGCACGTAACCCACTGAGCCACCCAGGCGTCCCTCTGGGAGCTCATCTTGCAGCAGCGATCTAGTCTCTTCCACTTTTTCTAACAAACAAGGCTTCTGCTGCAATGTCAAAGCCAGCAAGGCAGCACTGTGATCCTGAGGATCCCCCTTGCTGCAGTCATTCCTGCTGGCTAATCCCTGAAATTCTTTCCGCAGAACTCCAATCTTTTCATCTATAATAAATAATAAAGGGCTTAAAATGCTAAATGATTGGTTGAGGTTAAAAATACCCAAACCTGTTTGTACTTAAATATATGAAATGGTAACAGTCACAAATGGGGTCAATATAAACTGAGTACCCTGCTGTAATAATGATGTGATTATCACATCTTTTCCGCTGTTGTTGTTTTTGTGTTAAAAAGTCAGGGAGGTGATCTGAGAGCAGGTAAGCCCTACAGGAAAAACAAGCCATCAAGTGCAGAAAGGGAGAGGCCAGACTCAAAGGGGCCAGATAGAAGCCATGAGTATGTGCCCATTTCTCCGAGGGATGCTGCTGCTAAGAATCCGCAATCTGGCTTTGTCTGATTTATGGTTCGGAAGAGATTTTGTTCTTCATCTAGGAGAACTACTTGCTGTTCTCAATACCAGGAGATCTGAAGGGAGAACAGAACAGGAAGATTTGGAGAGCAGAGTCCCTGAATGACAAGATGGGAGTGCAGACAGTTTGTACGGTTTGGAGCAGAATAAATAATAACCTTGGATGTACCGGATAACCCGAACAAGGTACAAAACCAGAGCAATGCTGTCCATGATGCCCCATTTAGGAAGCTGCCCGCACCCCAGCAAAGCCTTCTCCAGCTGTCGCTGTGGGAGATTTGGGAGCTGCCCTAGTATTTAGGGTGCAGCTTGGGGGCCATTCCTGTCCACAAGGAAAAGTCAAGTCTGTGGTTAGGGCTTGGAAACTTCCTGCATCCCTTCCCCTGTGTAAGAGACAAAATGGCAATTGCTCTACAATTTTACCTATCGCAGGGGCTATGAATTCATCCCTAAGTACATCCTGCATAGATTCAAACCAAAGCTCGCTTCATCAGCGCTTAGAGTTAGATGGCCTCCAGCTACCTTAAAACACAGCCATATGCTCCCTAATATTACAGGTCCTATTATGCAAGGCTCCTCTCCAATCCCAGAGGAGACCAAACGACATGCCATTGCTTGCTGTTGCTTCCTATTCACATTTTTAAATAACAGAATAAAAAGGAAAAAAAAAAAAAACCCAGCCTCAATTGGCTCCAGTTGGTGTGAATAATGAGATGTGGTTGTCAGATTCCTGGAAAGCCGCCAGCATGGTCATTAACCAGCCGATACCAGGCCCACTTATAAAGAGGGTAAGGAATACAATGTTAAATGAGGTCAATTTTAAGGAGACTTTAAGTTTAGCATTTGGGTGTGGGATGAAACAATCTATGAATTAAAAGCTCCTGCTGCATGAAGTGCCCTCCCAAAGAAAGGAAATAGACCGAGATGAGATGGAGTTTTCCTCAGTTTTGGAAATCGGGCTTTGCCCAATTAAAATCTGGTCCTTTTTTGAAGTCTGTGATGGAAGAATCCTCGCTTTGACAAGCTGGCAGTAACCCTTGTGATCTATTTTACTGGGATATATATTGTCACTGCAAAAATAAAACATTCTACAAAACTGGAGAGCAGGCCCTGCCTATGATCATTAGACAGACTGGACCAAGTGCCTCAAGCCTTTGATGCCCCTGACATATTATTTTCTGGATGGTGTCCAGCAACCCAATGCAGAATAGCTTTTTCTCTACTGTATCCAGATGGCAAATGGAAGAGATCAAATTCAACAGTTTCAGAGCGAACCTTAATGGATGTGAAAGGCTGGATTCTCTACTAGCTGTTCAGAGATCTACAAAACGAAAAAAAGGGAGGGGGCCTTTGAACAAAGAGACAAATAATTGGCTTCCCCCCCCTTCAAAACTAAACCATGGATGTGGTAATCTGGTTCAAATCCATCTTCTGGTTGAAAAGGACAGCCAAATATCTAATCAGTTCTAATCATTGACATTATCATGACACTTTCTGTGAAGTTCAGATGACTGTTGTTCTTAATCTTCTGGACGTCTTTTTTTTTTTTTCTTACACCCTTCAAGCAAATATTTTCAATCTTGCTCTATTTCCTCCAAAACCTTAATAAAAAATATATATTCCTAAATGTTTAAGCAGCATCTTACAGTAAGATTTTATACCCCTACAAAGGCTGGATTTCAGAATTGGCTAGCATGGGCCTTACCATATTAGTTTCTATATACACACACATCAGAAGTTCACTTATAAAGCTATTTATACAGAAAGGAATAAGGTATGAAGGTCTACCTTACTCTCTAGACAAAAAGACTTACGTGTTAGAGTACCACAAATACTTCATTATAAAACAATTTCACACAAAAATCCTATGGCGTAGATCATAAGATCAGCTTTGTAACTGGGTAACAGTAGAGAAAGGCGATGAGGAGGAAGAAGGCTCAATATTTGAAAGAAGGGAAGTTTACCTTCTGCGATTAAAGTGGCAGCTCTTAACCACGGTTTATGGACTTCTGAACTTGCACACAAAGTTTTGAGAGTTTATGTACATATTTTTCTAGGTAGAAGGTCCACATTTAATCAAAGGAAATAGTGACCTCCCCCTATCCAAACCAAAAAGTATAAGAACTCTGAGGACAAGACTTAATAGAAACAAGATGAGGTACATTAACATATCTAAAGAAAGAATACACCCCCTGGAGGGTAGAAGCTTAGAAAAGCAACTCAGTTGGGAAAACCTTGGACATATGTTTTCAAGAGCTGTCCAAGGGAAACGGTGCCCTGAAACAGGCCAAGAATATGTTGCCCGAGGAGCAAGTATGTCCCATGATGGAGATGAAGCTTTGGGTTATTATGACTTGATTACACAAGCCAATAAGGTGATCTAATGAACTCCCCTAGTTCTGATTCCCTACCCGTCAAGCTACCTTACTTAATAATCTGGCTTTCCAGTTAAATTTGCCTGCAAGTAGAGACTCTGGTAATCAGTCAAGAAAAGTAGCTGGTACTGTGTCATTCTAAATTCATATATGATATATGGTATGCACATGGGTGTGTGCATGCACTTGAGTGTGTGTGCATGCACATTCAGGTGGCTTGGTCTATGAAACATCTTCCCCATTTGGCTTCTAGGATGTCACCTTTTTTCTACTTTTCCTTCTACCCATCTGGTTACTAATATCTTGGCTGGTTATTCTCATCCTCCTCATCTCTTAATGTTGAAATGCTCATAGGCTCAGTACCTGGATCTCTTCTCTTCCTACAAACACCGCCTAGATGATTACACCCAGTCTCATAGCTTGAAGTACAGTCTATACCAAAAACTCACAGATTTATAGCTCTATCTAGATCTCACCCTTGAGCTTGGGTCTCATAAATCTAACTGCTTGCCTGACATCTCCACTTAGATGTTCCCTGGGCATCTAAACTCCACATGTCTAAAACTCAACCCTTCATCTGCTCACTCCCCCACCACCCCCAAGACTTGTTCTTCTTACAGTCTTTAAGAGGCAAATTCATTCTTCCAGGTGCTCTGGCCAAACGCCTTGGTTTCAATCTTGACTCTTTTCTTTCTTTCACCCTACATCTAATCAGAAAATCTTATTGGCATTACCTCCTTTAAAATAAATATCCAGGATCAGACCACTTCTCATGAAGCCATTTTTACCACTCATTTTACATCATCATCTCTTGCATGGATCTTGTGCTAGCCTCTTCGCTGGTCTCCTTGCTTGTATCCTTGCTCCTCCGATTTCTATTTTTAACATGACAAAGAGTAAGCTTAAAAACCTTCATATCAGTCCTCTAAACAAAGCCTTCCAATGGCTCTCCAACTCAACCCATGTAAAAGACAAAGTCTTTACAATTGCTTTGAGCTTCTATACAATGGAATCCCCCATGTCCACCTTTCTATTAGTCTCCTGACTTCATGTCCTACTGCCATATTGGGCAGCATAATTAAACTCAAGACTAGAACCCTTGCCCCTTCCCCTTTCTAGCTATGTGCATTTTGTTTGCTCCTGTGACAAGTTACTTAACATCTATTTTACTGTCCTCACCTGTCAGCACCAGGATTGGGTTTATATAGGGTTGTTACGAGAATTAAAAGACTTACTAATGTTGGCAAAGTATTTAGAGAAGTATCCAACACATGGTAAGTAAGTACCGTGTAATACTTGTTAAACAAAGGAAATGCTCACTCTTCTTCAGCCATGTTAGCCTCCTTGCTGGTCTTCAAACATGCTAGATTGGCCTTTTCCATTCTTGTTTCCTCCACCTGGCAGGTTCTTCCCCCCACACATCCACTTTATACATATTCTCACCATCTTCAGGTCCTTCCTCAAAGGACACCTTTTTGGAACCCTTCCCTGACTACCTAATCTCAAATTGCAGTTATCATCTCCTGTCCCTGATTTATTTTTTCCATAGCACTTATGATCATAGAACATATTACATATTTTAATTACTCCTTTATTATTTGTTTTTGCCTCTGAAATGTAAGATTTTTGTCTTATGTTTTTCAATGGTCTATTTCCAACACCTAGCACATAATAGTATTCAATATTTGTTGAATACATCAATACAAATAAAATATTCTTGACCTGGGATGTGTGGGTGGCTCAGTCCGTTAAGCATCAGACTTTAGCTCAGGTCATGATCTTGCAGTCCATGAGTTTGAGTCCCACGTTGGGCTCTGTGCTGACATCTCGGAGCCTGGAGCCTGCTTCAGATTCTGTGTCTCCCTCTCTCTCTCTGCCCCTCCCTCACTCATGCTCTGTCTCTCTCTTTCTCTCTCTCTCTCTCTCTCTCAAAAATAAATATTTTTAAAAAATTCATAACTTTATTACTCCCATGAATACTCCCATGAATTAGAGATGAGGACATATTTCACCAGGTGACAAATACAAATAATATTCCACTAAACAGATTTTTAATAGTTCAGGAAACATTGGGTATAAATGGGTCAAAATGTCTTATATGGCTACAAAAATTGGAGATAAATTATTTACACTAGTCAGCCCTTTGTTGTTATGTTCCACCTCTTGAATACTAATACTCTCTTAAATCAATTAAAGGCTTAGGAAGCTGGCTCTCTTTCTTCCCTTATTTCCATTATCCAAGAGACTTCAAGGATCAGGTACACTACCCATGCAATACAGTAGCATTCAATACATTCCTTTAGTCTCTCTAACTTCAACCACCTATTCCCATGGCCAGCCACTGGACCTTGTCATCACCCATGATCCCTCCATTTCTGAAATCATAAATGTCAATATTCCACTCAGTCCAAAACCTTCCACCTGTCAACCCTTTCATGCTTTTATTTCTACTATATTTGTTCCCCAAGCTCATTTAGGAATCAAGGCCTCTGATTTTTCCATTTTTTTTCTTGGTGTGGAAGTCCCTATCTATTCCCTCCTCTCCCCTACCCAGCCTGGCCCCAAGGTCAATCCTTTGGACTGCTCTCATTTGCAACCCCAAATCCCCTTGCTATTATATCTTAACAGCCACATAAAAATGCCAATCCTGGATCAAGGCTAGAGAGCTCTTTCTTCATTTATACACCTTGGTGGCTATGCACTTTTGGTGAAAACTCTCAAAACAATGCAGAATCTACCTATAAATCTAATTTATGGTTTCTCATCTCATTTAGGCTCTCAACTCTCAACACTGCTAACTGAATCCTTTTTTTAAACTTACATAGCCTTTACAGTGTGCCTGGTACTGTGCTAGATATGTCTAAATATTAACCACTTAATCCTCACAATAGTCCTTGGAGGTAGATATTATTATTGTCTCTGTTCTACAGATGAAGAGTTACGGCACAGAAAGGTTAAGTGACTTGACCAGCACATAATGCTAGTTAGGGATTTAACTGGTTGAGCTTACTAGCTCTGAATCGTGGCAGTTTGGCCACAGAGTTCAAGTTTTTAACTTTTAATCTATTTTACAGATGAGAAAATGAGATAGAGAGGTTCAGCAATTTGCCCATGGACATCTAGTTATCAAGTGGGAGAACTTGGATTGAACCTGGTCAGACTGTAGAACCCATACAATAAACCACTATCCAATATCTTCTTCAGGACATAAGCCCCTTGAGAGAATTATACCCAACAGGTGTTAGAGTTCCTGGATTATTTTGGAGTTCCCATTCCCAGCCAACTAATCTAGATACACAGCCATCTTTCCCCCTAGGGTTAATCTCTCCTAGTGTTTAGTCATTTGCTCTGGATTACATTTCTTCTGTTTCTTTCCATCTCTTTCCTGTATCTTCAACCTCTCCATCTTTACAGACTCCTATCATGGTACTCAAGTCTCTTCTATCCTAAAAGATCCTACCATCAAAAACTGCTTGGTCAGAGCATTTTTTATAGCTCTCTTCCCCATCTCTGACACTTCTCACTCAGGCTCTTCAAAACACCAGTCCTCACTTCCTCACTCTTGTCTCACAGTAATTAATCTTCCACACCAATAACTCTTCTAAAGCTGTTGTTGTTAATATCTTTAGTGACATAGCAACCACACAAGCCAATGGATAATTTTTAGTCTTTATCATGCCATACCACCACCGTGCTCTTCACGGTCTTTGAAATTCTCTACACCTTTGAAATCCCCGGGTCCACACTCACACTCCAGTGAGTCTTCTCCCATTCCTGTTGCTTTTTTCAGATTCAACTCTTGGCTTCCTCCTAGAGTTTGAGCCTCTGTAGGGTTAAAAAACTCATGATTTTAAAAATTATTTTTCCCACTTTACATGCTTTTCTTGATGATCTCGCTAAAGAAGAAGACACAAATCTAAGTGCCATTCAACTGGTAGTAGTCATAGCTTTGTTACTCCTTTTGAAGATCCACTCCTTTCTGTCCCCATCCCTTCTAACATGTGGTCCAAATGGAAGCTGGATGGCCCTATCTCTAACCATAAAGGTGGGCATTTCACTTTCAAGAAGACAGGTATCATGGAAGTCTGACCCCCAAAGTCTGCCATTTACACAGAAAAATAAGACTAGAGCATAAGCTGGACCCCTAGTTGAGTCATAGACATGTTAATATATTCCCAATCAAAATTAAGGACACATGGTCTGCTAAAGAATTCCCGTTCCATTTCAGAATGTAAAAAACAATGTGAGAGATGTAATGTGGATGCTGAAACATTGGAATGTGCAAGACATTTTAAAGATTTAGGGGCATAACTGGTCCCTGACTTAACAAGATATCTGGCCACTGTAGTCACAGACTTATCTGGAAGATGGTGCAATCCAACCCCTTTTACAGACATGACATTCTGTGACTATGCTGGGTTGATTTAAGGTTTTATTGAATATCTAAATGATAAATTGGCAACAAATATAACAATAAAACTTTGCTTTCTCAACTACTAAAATGCCACTCCGCTGGCCACTCTGAAAAGAAGAAAATATAATTTCTTTGTACTACAGACTTAAATTCTGCTCAGATAATGCTACTCTTACTATAAAGCAAAGAAAATATAAAATAGCATTAATTTGGAAGCTTACAAATGGCCTCACTGTCTACAGTGTTAACAGCGCAGTAGGACATAAGGCTGTGTATCTATGTAGAGCATAGCAAGACCTATAGAGCAAAGGTTCTAGGCATAGTGTGGCAGGTTGCTTCAAAGGGACTTAAGATAGACAATTAAGAAAACATGCAATTGCTGATATGATAAATGAGCTTCTTATTTCTTTCATGAGTTGGAGAAAGCATACTCTTGATTTCTAACAGTAAAACACACACACACACACACACACACAGCATAGATAATATAGCACATTTGTTGAAGCAGACAGTCTTCTAAGGTAAAATCATACTCCAAATAAAATCTTCTCATCTTAATCCTGAGTATGTCTATACTTTCCTACAGACAGAAGTAACAAACTTTCATATGATATGCAAAAGTAGCAATCTGCAGGGTAATTAGCTATGCCTGTGAAAAATAAATTGAGAGCTAGAGTGAGAATAAAATCAGTTAGAGCAACAAGTTGGAAATTACAGTCTTCTTGGAAAATCTTTGAAATACAATTGGTATTACCTTTCAATCACTTATAAATATCTGGATATTTAGGACAACAATAAGATCATTGATTAACTGCAGCAAACACTGAACATCTTCTGAAATTAAATACATAAAAATATACACAAAAGCATATGGCTTAAATTCGACAATATACTAAATGCCAATGGTATGCACTTTCTCTTCTCTTACCTCCTTGGCTTTATTTTTCACCGAATTCATTCACTTAAAAACTTACTGAGCTCTTTCTGCTACAGGAATTATCATGCCAAGGATTTAAGTAATAACTCATTTTCTCACACGTATAGTTATTGTAGCCAAGTCTCAACAGGAAGAATTGTTCCCTCCCAGCTTTTATGACTGGAGGTGGCCTCCATGAATGGTAAAATCTGCCTGCTGAGTGGCAGCCTAAGGCTGCACCTGTGGAATCCTGGTATTAATATAAGCCATATCTTGCTGAAGTGTTCATAAAAAGTCTAAATAAAAAAAGAGCATGCTCTCCATCTTTCCTAAAGCAAATGCCTATAAACAGAGACAGAATATAAGGAAGGATGTGTTAATTTCTATAAGGAAGGTACAAAGTCCTACAAAACTTGAAAATGGGAGCAAAGTTCCCATTTCCAGCTTCAGAGCAAAGTTTTCTGGAACGAGTATATAATTTCTATTGTTGTTATTGTTGTAGTAAATTCCAGTTAGCTAACATACAGTATAATACTAGTTTCAGGTATATAAAATAGTGATTCACCACTTCCTTATAACACCCAGTGCTCATCATAGCAACAGCACTCCTTAATCCCATTCACCTAATTTAACCATTTCCCCACCAGCCTCTCCTCGGTAACCATCAGTTGGTTCTCTATAGTTTAGTCTGTTTCTTGGTTTGCCTCTCTTTTTTTTCCCTTGTGCTCATTTGTTTTTTTTTTTTAATGTTTTATTTATTTCTAGGAGAGAGAGAGAGAGAGAGAGAGGCTCATTTGTTTTCTTAAATGCCACATATAAGTGAAATCATATATGTGTCTTTCTCTGACTGACTTATTTTGCTTAGCATTATACTCTCTAGCTCCATCCATGTCATTGCAAATGGCAAGATTTCATTCTTTTTTATGGCCAAGTAATATTCCATTAGTAAATATACACCACATCTTGTTTATCCATTCTTCAGCTGATGGACACTCAAGCTGTTTCCATAGTTTGACCATTGTAGATAATGCTGCTATAAGCATTAGGGTGTACGTATCCCTCTGAATTCAGATTTTTGTATTCTTTGGGTAAACACCTAGTAGTTAAATTGCTGAATTTAAATTTTTGAGGAACCTCCATACTGTTTCCCACACTGGTTGCACCAATTCCCATTCCTACCAACAGTGTAAGAGGGTACCCTTTTCTTTATATCTTTGCCAACACCTGTTGTTTCTTGTATTGTTTATTTTAGTCACTCTGACAGGTGAGATGACATCTTACTGATTTGTATTTCCCTGATCATGAGTGATGTTGACCATCTTTTCATGTGTTTATTGGCCATCTCTATGTCTTCTTTGGAGAAATGTCTGCTCAGGTCTTCTGCCCATTTTTTTTTTTTTTTTTTTGAGAGAGATTGAGAGAGAGCAAACGAGCACGAGCACGAGCACAGTGGAGGAAGGGCAGAGAGGGAGAAAGATAGAATCTTAAGCAGGCTCCACACCCAGCTTGGAGCCTGACATCGGGCTTGATCTCTCAACCATGAGATCATGACTGGAGCAGAAATCAAGAGTCAGACACTTAAAAAAAAAATGGGCAGAAAGGGTGCTGGGTGGCTCAACTGGTTAACTGTATTATTTGTTTTCTGGATGTTTTGTTTGGTAAGTTCTTTATAGATTTCAGATACGAACCTTTATCAGTTACATCATTTGCAAATATCTTCTCCCATTCCAAAGGCTGCCTTTTAGTTTAGTTGATTGGTTCCTTTGCTGTGCACAAGATTTTTATTTTGATTTAGTCCCAATAGTTTATTTTTGCTTTTGTTTCCCTTGCTTCAGGAGACATATCCAGAAAAAAAAATTGCTACAGCTGATGTCAAAGAGTTTACTGCCTGTGTTCTCCTCTAAGATTTTATGGTTTCAGGTCTCACATTTAGATCTTCAATCCATTTTGAATTTATTTTTGTGTATGGTGTAAGAAAGTGGTTCAGTTTTCCCAACACCATCTATTAAAGAGACTGTCTTTTTCCCACTGGATATTCTTTACTGCTTTGTTGAAGATTAATTGACCGTATAGTTGTGGGTACATTTCTGGGCTTTCTATTCTATTCCATTGATCTTTCTGTCTGTTTTGGGGCCAGTACCATACTGCTTTGATCACTATAGCTTTGTACTATAACCCAAAGTCTGGAATTGTGTGTTTTTGTTTCATTTTTAAAGAATGGTGGAATACAGACAAATAAGAATGGGAAGAAAGGCCTTTCCAAGAAGAGACAATGGCATTAACAAAGAAGTAAAAGGGAAAAGCTCTGAACAAACTTGGAAATTCTATGAACCCTAAGGCAAAGGATGCAAACAAGACAGCAAAGGCCTAGACTAGGGATCTACACTAGAGAAAGTCTTGAACGTGAAGCTCTAAGGAGTTAAACTTCACGAGACGCCCTAAAGGTTGCTGAGCAAGGGAAAATGAAAAAGTAGAGTGCTGCTTTAAGGAAATTAATGTGGTCAGACTAATTTTTTTGGGGTGGGGGGAGGATGGAAGGCCAAGAAAGTATGGTGATGGGGGAATCAAAGGATTATATATATAATCTTGATTTTATATATACACAAATATATATATATATATATATAATCTCAAATCCACATAACTTCCTTCAAGGCATTATTATGAATACCTTACAGATGAGAAAACTAAGGTTCAGTAAGGTCAAATAACTTGCCTGGCATCACAAACTTAGTACAACCAGGCTTAATTGATCCTAAGAGTCATATACCTTCTGCTTTACCACACTTCCTCTTAGGAAGGGCCAGTAAATCTTAAAATGACAAGCATAATGTTCATGTGACTGCTTATTCTCTAGACACTTGCTTTCCTAGGCTACAGAGTTTCACAGCTTGATGCCATAGGGGTGGCTGAAAAGTTGTCAGCCATTAGAGAAGCCAAAGTTGCCTACCTGCAGGAAGGATCTTCCTTCACAACCAAGATGGCCGGGTAACTAGTATCCACGGAGGGGCAACCTGGCTCTCTCCCCAGAAGAGAGAGCCACAGGCGCACAGGCGCCACAGTCTTGTTCTTAACATCTCCCTTGGGACTCCACCTTAGTCCTGCACACTTAGCCCCAGCTCAAGAGACCTCTTCTCTCTTCCAGCAAATTTATTAACTGGCTGCTTAGCTCATTTTCCCCAAGAGAGGACAGGACTCTAAATCAGGGATTTGAGTAGACAGCTTCATATCCCTTTTCCATTACATTCTCCTGCTTCCCAAAGGGGGCCCAAGGTAACATAGCGGGTAAAGTGTGGAGCTGAATGAACATAAAGTAGAATAGCCCGTGCAGTCTCTGTTCATGGGGAGTATAAGGAAAAAGTCATGAGGAGCCCTTTGTTAGGTGTATAAAATAAATTCTGTTCAACTTTGCTCACTTTAAAGCCTCAACAGCATCCTAATTAATGCACTAATTGGAAATAATTCACTTTAATTCAATTAGTGAATTAGAGAATCTTTTAAGAGCTCCTTGGAATAAGAACCCTTTGGAATAAAATTCTTCCTTATCATTTGCAGAAATGGCCCACACCACTAATTATTTTTATCTCTCCCACCTTCCCACTTTGCACCTCTGCTACTTTTGAAAAAGTACTCTCTCCATAAATCCCAACAGATTCTAGATAGTGGCCCCTTGGTCATCCATCAGCTTCAGCACTCACCACCTCCCCTCTGCCTGCAGGGCTGTGCACAGGTTGACCTTTTAGCTATAGACTGTGTATAAAGAGAACTTCCTACATGCACCTTGGGACTCATGTGTTTAAAGCCCTTATTTTACACAGGGTAATCCTAGTGGCGGTAGCCAAATAGAGACGTGGAGATAAATTTACAAGACAGCTTTGCTCCTTCTTCATAATTCATCGAGCCAAACAAGAGTGTGGGAACAGTGACAACAAAGGGTGATTTATAATTTCTACTCTGCATATCACCTTGGGAAGACACATAGAAGTGGCTTTCATGGAACAGATTTAAAAGTTGCAAGGCAGTTATCAGCATATTATCACTGGTAATTTGTTTTAGAATTTAGTACCATTTTATTAGTGTACAGAGTTTGGAATCAGACCACCAGGGTTTATATCTTGGCTCTAACACTTGAGCTATGTGAACTTGGGTGAGTTATTTAACTTCTTACTATTTTCATATATAAAATGAGGCTTATGTTAGCACAAACCTCATTGGGTTGTGAAGATTTAATAAGCTAATGCATGTCAAATCATGCTTGGTACATAGTAAGCATCCAATAAATGTAGGCTAGTACTACCTCCTCCATCCTCACCATGTTTATAATAACTAAAATTATCACAGTCCTATCAGACCAGGGTTCCAAAAGAATATAAATACTAAACTGAGTTTAATACAAATATGAAAATAACATCCAGTGAACTAAAACTTTAAAGGGGCGCCTGGGTGGCTCAGTTGGTTAAGCATCTGACTTCGGCTCAGGTCATGATCTCACAGTTCATGGGTTCAAACCCCGTGTTGGGGTCTATGCTGACAACTCAGAGCCTATGTCTCCCCCTCTCTCTGCCCCATGCCTGCTCATGCTCTCTCTGTCTCAAAAATAAACATTAAAAAATATTTTTCAAAAAAGAATACTGATACTCACTTATTTAGATTCATCACCTTTATAAAACCAGCAAAAAAAAAAAAAGGAAGACACAATGAAAATTTAATCAGTGAGTAAAAATTTTAGATGATTAAACAGTAAAACTTGGTATGCTGTACTCAAGATTAAATGAGAACATGTGAAGCATTATGGAAACAACAAAGTGCTATATTACAAGAGGATATTATCATCAGTGAAAATTATAAATTCCATTTGAAATGTTTTACAAGGTGAGACTGGTTATTTTATGCCTTCAAATACCTTGATGAATAATCTGCAACCACTGTCCTGAAGACCTGGGACATGAAGCAGTGTAACCAAGGTCATTCATTTGGGACTCTCACAGTGAAGCTGCCTGGCACTGCAATGAGTCACAGCCAGAACACCAGGACAGGGAGGCGACCCGCACACCGGCTGGTGTCCTGGCCCAGAGGGCAAGGGATTGAGAAGCAGAAGTTGTGAGGATCTCCATGGGTTAGAAATCAGCTGGCTTAATTCTGCTGCTCAGGAGACAAGGGGCAGTCAAAGGCCAACCAGAAGTAGGTTCAACAGATGCAGGGATGACTGTGTGCCATGAAAAAAGAAAGCTGTAGATGAATTTTGATAAATGGTCAGAGGCCCAATGGAACTTGGATGTCAGGGCCCTGTGAAGGCCTTGATAAGACCTTGATTCATTCAGTTAAGCACAGAAGTTAAGAAAAGGTGTTATGACTCCAACTAGGAATAAAAGAAGAGTATTGTTAAGAAATGATATATAGAGAAAACAGTACAGGCTCCAGCAGAGTTAAATTCAGTCAAGCTGGAGTAAATGTAGCACCTCTGTGCCTATAAATTATCTCTTTGCATCTAGCGTCTCACACTGGCAGAGCAGTTCCACCCTAAATGAGTAAATTGCCCCTGTGGAAATTCAAGAAGAAGCCTTAGGCCTCCTGTTGCAGTCTCTAGAAGAGAAATTCCTGAACCCTGAGTGGTAGTGGAGGAGCGGAATCAAGAGCAGAACTGGTTAAGTGTTTTTTATGAGGAGGCAAGGGGCCAGGTGGATTACAATAGTGACTGAGAGGGAATCCATAGAACCTTCTTTGTTGCACAAAGATCAGCACATTATACAGAACTCAGCTGTGTTTAGAAAGAAAGGAAGGGAAGAGAGAAGGACAACTGACTGCTATTATTTTAAGTTCTTGTATAACTTATGATAAATAGGGGGCTGGCTCAGTTGGAAGAACATTCAACTCTTGACCTCAGGGTCATGAGTTCGAAACCCACACCAGGTGTAGAGATTACTTAAATAAAACTTAAAAAAATAATAATAATAGGGGCGCCTGGGTGGCTCAGTCAGCTAAGCATCTGACTTCGGCTCAGGTCATGATCTCACAATCTGTGGGTTCAAGCCCCGCATCAGGCTCTGTGCTGACAGCTCAGAGCCAGGAGCCTGTTTCAGATTCTGTGTCTCCCTCTCTCTCTGACCCTCCCTAGCTCACTCTCTGTCTCTCAAAAATGAATAAACGTTAAAAAATTAATTTAAAAAATCCTTAGCATTTACTTATTGTTCCTCCTCTATATTTTCATCAGTTACAATCAGTGGTTTTCATTATCTACCCCGATGTATTTTTAAAAATTATTATTTCTAATAAGCTACATTAGTTCACAAGGAAAACCAATCTGAAGAGGATTTTAAGCGAAGGGAGTCATAAGCCGACTGAACTTTAAAAGGAGCTTTAGAGTGTGGGTCCCCGTAAAACCACTGAAGAAAAGCACAGAGAGATGAAGAAGCCAGATCAAACCAGCCCAGTTACTGTCTTGCAAAAATAATGGCTATAGCAGCTCCGGGTAGCTCTGCAGGCTGACTAGCTCTTCTTGCAAGTTGGATGGACAAGACGTGGCAGAGAAAAGCTAAGGGAAGTCACTGGGAACCCCACCACATTTGAATGTCATTAAGATCCCAGGAACCTGCAATAACAAATATTAATGGGAAAATACGGAACGAAATCCCAACAGTAAATTCTACCATCCTAATTCCACAGTTAAGTAGTGCTGTGATATTAGGCAAGTTACTTAACTAAAGTCTGTTTCCTCACGATTTAAAATAAGGTTTAAAGCTTAAAACAAGGTTTAAAATACCTGCCTTAAAGCCTTGTTATGAACAGTATCTCTTCTGTGGTATTCTTGCCAAAATCCACAACCCAATCATGAGAAAAAATCAGACAAAACCCAAATTCAGAGACATTCTAGCAAATAACTGACCGATTCTCTTCAAAGGGGCCAAGGTCACAAAAGACTGAGGAAGTGCCATAAATTGGAGGAGACGCAAAAACTAAATGCTACATGGGATCCTGGATTTGATCCCAGACCAGTAAGAGGCTCGTGGAAAAATGGGTGAAATCTGAAATAGGTCTTCAGCTACTATTGTACCAAATTAATTGTTTGGCTTTAAATCACTGGGTCATGATCATGTAAAAGGAAGCCTGGAGAAGGATGTAGTAAGTACTATGATTGCAACTTGGTAAATCTGAAATTATTATAAAATGAAAGAATTAAAAAGAAAAGAGCAATTTAAAAAGCCTAGTCGTGAGAACTAAATACAAGATCACTAATTTAATACACTGCCTTCTTTTTTTTTTCTTTTTTTCTTCATTCAATGGCTAAACTTAGTGGCCATGGCCATGAACAGTAGGAACATTATGTTAATACTGGCCAAGCCCAGGTTTGGACGGCTAACAATGAAGCGTGTTGTTCAACTGCAACAAAATGTGGACATTTTACACTGAATGATTACAAATATTCTTGCAAGAGCCTACTGACCATCAATATTTCACTCTTGGTACAACACAATCGTTACTCAGTGCTTCAGGAAGTGTGGATTCTGTTTGGTCAATGGTGACAGGCTTACATTTACCTAATGCCATCAGCGTTTAAAAGTAGCATGTCAAATCTTCATTCCTCTGACTGGGACTACTCTCATCTTGTCAAACTTCAACAGTTTTTTTGTGAGGTAACACCTGGGAAAATAAACCGCTTTCACATAAATTGTAGACAGCTCACAATGCGCATAGCTTGAAACACTGTAACTCCTGGTTTCTATGGTTTAGTTTAAACTTGAGTCTACCTCTAGCCTTGAGGGGCAAAAATCTGCCTCTGAGATAACTAAAGGTTCCCAATGTCAACCTTATCATTCAAGATTTTGCTTTTCTTAAAGAAAACATTAAAACAACCTAGGAATTACAATACTTTATCAGTCATAGTTTCCAACAAAGAGCTGCTATGCCCCCGTCCCTGCCCCCAACTTCTGCCTCTCACCTCAGGGAATAACTGTGTAACCAAACTAATAGCAAGCAACTTGGCTATTTCTTAGATTTCTTAGAATCATCCATATGATAAAAATACATTTTCCATAGACTATACTATTGCAAAATAATTTCTGTTTCCTACAAAGGCTATGAGATATCATAAAAACGTCTAATCCATCTGGTTTAAGAATCCTATTCTTCCTTCACATATTTCTGCATCTGTTCACAAAAATCTCTTGGACTTCAAAGGAAGCTTTTCAAGAGAAAAAGAAGGTACATACAGGAAAAGTGGCCATAAATTTCTAATAGTCCTTTTCTAAGGCCATTTTAATAATAGCACTGTGGGACAGGTATCTCTTTAGGTTTTTAGAGATCTAAAATATCACAGATGATATTAACGACTATGCATTTATATGGAGATTTATGCCATAACACTTTATTATGGGTCTAAAAGTGATATATCTTCAATTTATAACATGTGAAACATACAGAAAGCTTAAAGAAGAAAACTTCAGTCACTTTTAACCCACTATTTAGGAAGACTGAAGCAAAACAAAAAAAGTTAAACTGGTTGTTTCCTTCCAGTCTTTTCTGTGTGTGTGTGTGTGTGTGTGTGTGTGTGTATTTATTTAAATACTTATTAACAAACAATATTATAATTACAGTATGAATATAGTTTTGTAACTTTTCTCAATTGGTCTTTTAAGCCATCATATTTAATGACTTAAACTTACAGGTAGGTTTATACTTTAAAAGAAGTGCTCTCACTTATACATTTAATTCTTATTAAATGTAATTAATAAGATCATAAAGTAATAAGAGTACTCAAATTAAAGGTTTGTGAACATTAATCTGTTCTAGAAGTTCTACATTTTAAAACTATCTAGATTAGCAGTTGATTAACTTTAACATAACCATATTCACTAATTCCATTGAAACAATAACAGAAGTTTAAGATATTCTTTTTGGGGGGGTCCTGGGTGTCTCATTCAGCTAAGCATCTGACTTCCTATCAGGTCATGATCTCATGGCAGGTGAGTTCAAGCCCTGCAACAGCTCCCTGCTGATAGCAGAGAGCCTGCTTCAGATCCTCGGCCCCCCTCTCTCTGCCCCTCCCCTGTTCACACCCTCTCTCTCAAAAATAGATAAAAAACATTTTTATTAAAAAAAATGTTTTTGTGGGGCGCCTGGGTGGCTTAGTCGGTTAAGCATCCGACTTTCGCTTAGGTCATGATCTCGCGGTTCGTGGGTTCGAGCCCCGCATCGGGCTCTGTGCAGACTGCCAGCTCAGAGCCTGGAGCCTATTTCAGAGTCTGTATCTCCCTCTCTCTCTGACCCTCCCCTGATCACGCTGTCTCTCTCTCTCTCTCTCTCTCTCTCTCCTAGAAATAAATAAAAATATTTTTTAAAAAGTTTTTGTAAATTTAGCAGCAGAAGGAGAGGGAGACACAGAATCCGAGCCCAACATGGGGCTCAAACCCATAAACCATGAGATCATGACTTGCGCCAAAGTCAGATGCTTAACCGACTGAGCCACTCAGGTGCCCCTAGAGTAAAAACAATTTTTTAAAAAGAAAGAAAATTTTCCTTTAGAATATATAACAATTTAGTGCCCTAAAATTGCCTGTGCAATCATTAGTGGGCTCTAGCTTGCTTTCATTTTCTCTTTGATTTTCTATTTCTCATGACATCCTCCCTTCTTTGGTTTGAAATGAGAGGAAATTTAGGTCTAAGGCTTAGTTACTTTGGTACCATAGGTCTTAATATGCTATTAGCTATAAAATAGTAATCAGCCTATTCTGGTTCTGTAAAATCAAACTCTCAAACTTCAAAGAGAGGGGTATCTAATGGATTTGCCTAATTTTGAATCAATTCTTACCTAACATTGCTGCCTGAAATTTAAAATAACATTTCAGTAGCTGTTTTGCTGACAAGAGTTCTCTGGTATAACCTTTATCCTTAAAAGGATCTTATGAGGCCCATATCAATGAAGAAAATTTAACTATAGAACATTAAATAATCTTTGGGATGACTACTCAAATCTTGGTTTCCATGATTAATCTAATTGCTTTACTTTGGCTTCATAATTATGGAGCCATAGATTTTCCAAAGCTTGAAGGAACATTAATAGGCCAATCGGTCCAACCCTTCCTCCACCCATTTTGCTAAAGAAAATAAATCCAGCGAGATTTTACTTGTCATGTCACACAGCTAGCAGGTCCCCTGACCTTTGATTTTCTAATTTCAAGACTAGTAATTTCCAAAATACCAGTTACCACACAAAATCCACTCCTATGCATTATGACAATGAATACACAGGATGCCAAAAAATCATCTAATCACAGACTCTCAAGTTTCTCCCTACTTTCCCATGGATACGTCCCACGAGATGTACAGCAAAGTGCCTAACACCGAGAGATTGCACTTGGAAAACTTGCTGTAATTCCTTCACAGAGCCCGCTAGATACAGGTCTACTTTGGGGGGATGAGGAAGAACCAGAGAGGAAGCCGCACCGACACCTGACACTGAAGTGCCGCACTGCCAGAAGGAGGACGTGAAGTAGCTGCTCGATTTAAAAATATCGCCCAATTCCTCACAAGACCTCCTCTCTAATTTCTGCGCTGGCCCCTCGGCTTGCTGCTAGGGAAAGGAGGTTTAAACAGAAATAAAAAGGAGGTGAATCGAAAGGAGGGGACCTTGAGAAGGCGAGCAGACGGGGAAAGGACACGCGCTGTCTGAGGACTTCACACAGGACTCAGCTTCCCGCGTTGCCCCGCAACAGCGTCGGGACCACGTTCTACGGAGGCCCAGTGGGCGGGCAGAAGCGCGCTCCTCCCACCAAGGCGCCTGACGTCATCGCACAGCCTTGCAACGTCGCCACGTTCAGAGTAGGAGGGCAGTCTTAGGCGAGTCGACCTTAGGAGAGAAACGCCTTGGTGCTCTCCAGTTGGAACAGGAAGAGAGGCGAATGGAGAGAGGGAAGACGAGGAGGACCTAGCGGGATGGGGAAGTGGCGGGAGAAAGGGCAGCTTTGGTTACCTGGGGAGCATGAGCAGCGTCGGGTCCTTTATGAAGTGCCCGGATGAAGCTCCAGGACCCACGCGCCTTCCGTATTGAGTGCATCGCCATCTTGAGAGGGGCGGAGCCGTCTTGGCGTGTGTGACGTCTGCTCAAAGAGCCAATCCCAGAGTCGCGGCTGCTTTGCTTGCTGCGCGTGCGTGCACGTACCCGGGCGTGCAGTGCTGCGGCCGGTTTCGGGATGGCTGTCAGGTCTTTGCAGAGCAGGTGGGGACTGGGACTGGGTGGGGCTTAGCGTTAGTGTGTCCGATAGAGACCTAGTCTCTTTGTAGACTTCATGGTGGAAGAATTTCCTACCTGGATAGTAGTAGCATCGTTTTAGACTGCAAAAAAGTCCATACGTTGCCTTAGGGGTCCTAGCCATCCAGAGGCATCTTTTAAGAAGTTTCTCTCGGAATGGGGCCTTTCCAATCCTGTTAGAGCGCAGTAAGTGGTCCTTTGAGACTTAATTAATTAATTAATGCTTCATTAATTCATTCCGTCTACAAACGTTTGTTAACCTTACCAACTGCTAGGTACTGAAGGTACAAAGACACCTATCTTATGCGACCTAATGGGTAACAGGTAAATAAACGATGCACTGTTGTGTTATAGAAGGAAACACTCAAGATTGGGGAAGAGGGGTGGTTAAGATTTTGGTGCCTAAGCCTGGTCCAGGGAAGGCTTCCGAAGGTGTTACTGGTAGAAGAAATTGCGTTTGAGTTAAATTATGAGAAGAATTAACACAGTATTCCTGCTAATGCGCTCATAAAGCTCCCAGATAGAAAAGAACCTATCAGTATAAACATAACAGGATGAGACTTGTCAGAGTTCTTTTATGTGTTTTCTTGTGTTTATCCATTGAACAAACACTGAAAATTACCACGTTTCCATAGGGAGAGGTACAAGATGAATAAGGATGCCCGTACTCTTTTTTTCTCCCCCCCCCCCCAAAGTTTTTTAAATGTTTTATTTATTTCTGAGAGAGAGACAGCGTGAGTGGGGCAGGGTCAGAGAGAGAGGGAGTCACAGGATCTGAAACAGGCTCCAGGCTGTGAGCTAGCTGTCAGCACAGAGCCTGACCTGGGGCTCAAACCCATGAACGGTGAGATCATGACCTGCGCGGAAGTCGGCTGCCCAACCAAATGAGCCACCCAGGCACCCCGAGATGCCTGTACTCTTAAAGCAGCTGAAATCTTAACAGGTTAAGAAAATGTGTGAATTAAAACCGTACATTAAAATCTGTTAATAGTGGTACAAAGTACTGGTGACATCCAGGCATAATTGGAGTAATGTCGAAATAAGCAGAGAAGAAATTGGAGGGATTAAGGGGGGAAAAAATCCTAAGGAAATCAAGTCTTATTCTTGTACAAATCAGTTGAAGTTTGCTTTTGTCTCTTAAATTTGAGGTGTGTGCAGTAGTTCCAAATGTGATGACTATTAAATAGGTCTGGGGCTCAGGAGAGAGGTCCAAACTGCAAAATAAATAGTGGTTGAAAGCAAGGAAGTCTGAGACCACCAGGTAGAGTCCGTGGAATAGAAGTGGTCAGATGATGGAAATTCAAAGGGGTAGTCAAAACAATTAAAACCCCCAAAATGTGGTATTACCGAACCCCAGGAAAGACTTTGCCAGTGGAAGTAATGATTGATCATTATAAAGGTACATAGTAGTGGGGGTCACCTGAGTGGCACAGTTAAGTGTTCAACTCTTGACTTCAACCTCAGGTCATGATCTCGCCGTTCATGAGTTCAAGCCCGGTATCCGACTCTCTACAGTCAACAGAATCCACTTTGGATCCTCTGTCCCCCTCTCTCTTTGCCCATCCCCCTCTCTTTTTGCCCCTCCCCCGCTCTTTCTCTCTCTCACTCTCTTTCCCTTTCTTAAAAATAAGTAAACGTTAAAAAAAAATAAACATGCAGTTTTAGAAATGCCTAAATGTTTTGTACTTATATGTACAGCAAAGCATTAAAATACAGTTTTTTTACAGATGTTATTAATTAGATTAAATGAGCCTAGGAATTAGTAAAATTGGACTGCTGACATCCTCACCCATCCAGATTATAAGACAAAGCCTGGGAATAAGATGATGGTTACAGCAGAAAGCTGTCAAAGGTCTGTCCACTTTATCTCCACATCTCCACTTTATTTTTTATCTACAAAAAATCACATGACTGATAGTATTTCCTTGGGAGATATTTCCAAGGCATACTGGCATTGAAGAAAGTATATGGGAACACAATGTAACAACTTCAATATCTGTATTTTTTATGTTAATTTATTTTGAGAGAGAGGACATGCAAGTGGGGGGGGGCACTCATTTTTTAAACAAGTTATTTTCAAACTTAGAAGTAATTGTTCCCCACCACAGAGGTGACCCAGTGACTTTTGAGTGTCACTCAGCCAACCAGGTTGCCCCTTGGACAGGGACGGGTCTGTGTTTTGTATTTCTTACATCTCCCCCGAGCATCTAGTATACTACCTTGCACAGAGAAGGCACATCTTTTATATCTAAATTTTATTTTGACAAAAGTATGTAACTAATTGCAGAGGTTGGTATGTTTTCAACAGCCAGGAGGGACAGCCGATAGCAGAAAAGACACTAGACTTATTTAAAGCAAGTTAGTTTCATCTGTTGTACTTTTTTTTTTTTTTTTTTTACAATGGATTCTGAAACCTTTGGCGTTTTGAAAGGTTCATGAAAAAGCTCGCCATTGTCTAAGCCCCCTACCTTCCACCCTTCTAGGAAGTGCAATGTATTCAGCATATTTTAAATGTTCATCCTGAATCTCGAGGAAAAGGTATGTTATTCAGCATATCTTTTAATGAACAATTGTATAATACACTTTTGAATGTGTCTATACAAAGTGATTAACATTTTATTTTTTTTATTTTATAGTTTATTGTCAAGTTGGTTTCCATATAATACCCAGTGAGTGATTAACATTTTAAAAGTTTGTATAATGCGGGGTTAGTGTGGTTACATGAGAAGGTCATTTCATGGAATATTTCATCGTCCAACAGTGTTGTTTAAATGAAGCATCACTGCATTTATTGGCAGTATTTCACACTGCCATCATTGGGTAAGCCAAACTTAACTTTAGTAAAATGAGATATAAATGTACTTACAGCAGACCTCAAATATAGTTAAAATTAAAAACTTGCGTAGTCCTTTGCTATTGGCATACACTATGTCTACAGGTGTCCACGCATACAGTTTTGAATACTTGTTTAAAATTTGATTTCTCATCAACACTTTTATAGTACGTCCTGGTAACTTTGCTCTTTCCTTAACATTCCCTGCAAATCCCATCTTGCTTGAAACAATAGATTAAAACCAGACTGGCAGTTGGGGAAGGCTTTCTATTGCAACCATGTGTGCCAGAAGAAAGGATTAGGTTTCCTTGTCCAAGAACATCAAGGGGAACCTCCACCTCTCCAGACACACCTTTATTCCTCAGTAATGGAGACTTTATATCTAGTTAGATTTAAATGGGATAAGGAAAGCGTTTAAGTCCACTTTTAGCTCTAGTAGTATAATCAGCCCTCAAGTCTCAAAGTATCCAATTTTGTCTCTCTAATTTAATTCTAAGTGTCAGGTTGGTATTAGATGCTGATCAAGGTAGTGGAGAGTTGCCCTACACATTTATTCACTTAAAGAAGAATTCTGCAGACTGCAAAGACTATAGATGCCATCTATGTTCAAAACTAATGTAAAGCACAATCCATTCACCTCTAACCTTTCCTTTATATTGAATCTGTTTTCCAAATATAGAGGAAGAGATTCCATAGTGAAGGTAAATCTTTCTCTTCATAATTTGGGGTATAGCCATGCTACCTTAGGCTGGACTCATTCTGAGGATCTTAAGCAAAGTGAGACAGGGTCTACCTTTGAATGAGATCACTTTTGAGTGTTCTTAAAGTATGCAGGAAACCATAATAATGACAGGGAGATCATTTCTCCCCCCCTCCCACCTTTGGCTTAATTATCGAGTTCTAGCCCTCATTTCATAGTGGTGAAAGTCGGCCAAAGATACTAAGTACCTTGACAAAAATCACACAACCAGTGACAGCGGGATAAGTGCTCTAAGTTCATTGATGCCACTATAAAGCTGAAGTAGCTAAGGCTAGGGCCAACCCAAGGACAAGGTTTCACCTAACAGCATGGATTTGTATCGTGCTTTCCAAGTCAGAGCAACTCGATGACTAATTTTTAAAGGGTTGATGCACTCATGTCTCCTCCCCTAACGTTAAAGATGCTGTTTCTCCTAGTAGTTTTTCGGGTAGGTGTCCATTATACCATCTTCTTTGTATGAGGATAATAATCAGAAGTCCTATCTGGTCTTTGGGAAAGAAACTTAGGGGGTTTAAGGGAGGCATTACTATCACTTTTTTCCTCCAGAAGATGCCATCTAGCAAAATTAAGGGAGAGACACACTGACGTGAATAGCAAAATGGGATTTTTCTCAGAGCACCTTTTCCTTAAAATGAAGGGCCAAGACCAAAACTTTTTCTAGATTCAGCTTCTTACCTTAAGGACTCTGCTACTCCACAACAATGAAAACATTTGGCGGGGGGTGGAAGAAGGTGGGAAGGGTGGAGAGAATCAGAGTAGACAAAAGTGAATAATTTGCATGGGTTGATCTTCAGACAATGACTCCATTGCTTATAGAGTCCTTAGTGTGGGATCCCAGATAGAGGATTAGTTATATGTGGATGGTGCAGACCTGGGGGTTCCTGCTCATATTTAATATTTCCTCTCTATACTTATTTTAAATAGCTGTTTCAACATCAGAGTACAAGGATTCACAGAAGACGGAGAATTTCCCCCTTGACTGTGGGTCCAGAATGGGGAAAATAATTTTCTAGAAATGTAAGAGAACTTTCAATACTCTCTATTCCTATTGTTCACCCTCACTCTTAGGAGATGTTCTTTGGAAGAGATGGAGCTTAGAAACTTGCAAATTAAGGGCACCTTGGTGGCTCAGTTGGTTAAGCGTCTGACTTCGGCTCAGGCCATGATCTCATGGTTCGTGGGTTCGAGCCCTGCATCAGGCTCTGTGCTGACAGCTAGCTCAGAGCCTGGAGCCTGCTTCAGATTCTGTGTCTCCCCCTCTCTCTGACCCTCCCCTGCTCATGCTGTCTCTCTCTCTCTCTCTCTTTCTTTCTCTTTCTTTCTCTCTCTCAGAAATAAATAAAACATTAAAAAAAGAAATTAGCAAATTAAAGTTTTGAAAGAGTATTTTACTTTGTTGTCTGTCTTTGCATGCCATATCTGTTCCAGATGGTAGGGCCCGGAAGACAAGTTCTACATGTTATCTGCACTCTTTCTAATTCTAAAGCACCACCCTTTGCTCCCAGCTACTTCATAATGGGCTTCCCACTTCTAAGTTTATGTTTTACAACAAGAACTAGGTCTGAACAAAGCTTCTTGGAGTGTCTTTTAGATAGGCTCCTTTCTATTTTGTCTATGTAATCAAACTCCATTAGATGCCTTCCCATATTCTATCTCTGTAGTGTAATGCTAGGAACTATTGAAAGTGAGACAGGATGCTTAGATTTTGATCTTTCTAAAAACAACATGAGAAGATCTCTCTGAAAGAAGGGGAAGTGTTAACCTCACTGCCTCAGTGAAATTCCATCTTAACCAGTTAAAAAACCTGACGTTTGGAGTCAGGTGTAATTGTCTTCACTTTTTGTCCTTAATAAGTAGAAGTGAGCATGATCTTGGAGAAATTCTGGATGCTAGCCCCATTACTGATCTCAGTGAACCATTTAGCTTTCATGTGCCTCTTTTTTCAATATCTGTAAAATATGCTACAAAGAAAGTGAAAATGCTAATTCAAAAAGATAATATGCACCCATGTGTTTATTGCAGCATTATTTACAGTAGCCAAGATATAGAAACAATCTAAGTGTCCCCTGATGGGTGAATGGATAAAGATCTCTCTCTCTCTCTCTCTCTCTCTCTCTCTCACACACACACACACACACACACACACACACACACACAGGAATATTATGCAGCTATAAAAAAGGATGAGACCGGGGCGCCTGGGTGGCTCAGTCGGTTAAGCGTCCGACTTTAGCTCAGGTCATGATCTCACGGTTCATGGGTTCAAGCCCCGCGTTGGGCTCTGTGCTGACAGCTAGTTCAGAGCCTGGAGCCTGCTTCAGATTCTGTGTCTCCCTCTCTCTCTGACCCTCCCCTGCTCATGCTGTCTCTATCTCTCTCTCAAAAATAAATAAAATATTTAAAAAAAAAAAAAGGATGAGACCATGCCATCTGAGAGAACATGGGTGGGTATTATGCTAAGTGAAATAAGTCAGACTGAGAAAAATATGATTTCTCCCATGTGGAATTTTAAAAAACAAATGAATAAACAAAAGCAGAATCAGACCTATAAATACAGAGTACAAAACAAACTGATGGTTACCGGGGGGGGAAAGGGTAAAAGGATGGTCAAAATGGGTGAAGGGGCGTGGGAGATACAGGCTTCCAGTTGTATATGAATAAGTCAAGGAAATAAAAGGCACAGCATAGGGAATACAGTCCATATTATAATAACGTAGCATGCTGACAGATGGTAGTTACGCTGAGGTGAGCACAGAGAGGTTAAGTATCATATAGAGAAGTTGAATCACTATGTTGTACACCTGAAATTAATGTAACATTGTGTGTCAAGTATACTAAAAAAAATAATAAAAAAGGGGGGTATGGGGGAGGGCCGTGGGAGCTAGACAACATACATTGTAACTCTTGTGATTTTAGGAACTAGTTTCTGTTTTGTCCCAAATTAGATTCATTTAGAGATACAGAAGTAGGTATTACAGTCAGGATCCACACTTCAGAGCACATCTCCTGACCCCATGCCCATGGCAGATACTGACATACAGATGTTGAGAATGGGCTGCAAAATTTCCCCAAGACCGCTCTAGGCAGCTACTCTCAACCAAATAAAATGGGCCCTACTCATTCTGTCATGGCAGGGTTAGGTCTATGAAAGACAGGGAATATGCAACTTTTTCTCACCCAGCTGTGAGCAGGAAATGGCTTTCCACACATCTTTTCAAAGTGTAAGTAAGAAGAGTATCTTGACCCATTTTCATTCTAACTACTTTAGGTGGCAATCCACTTAGTTCCCAACTGTATTGCTTTTGTTATTTCTCAGAAATATACTCATTATTTTGTAATGGGCAATCAGTGATTTATGTAACAGCTGCTAACCCAAGAGTCCTAGGAGAGGATTATCCAGCAGGCGTTGTAATCTTAGGAGAGAAAGGTAGCCAGTGTCCACCCACACCTTGGTAGGTGTGGGGAATGAGGTGGGGGGGGGGGGAACCCTGCCTCACTGTCCCCATCCTCTGATCTGATCTTTGGGTTCCTACCATTTGCTGAACCTCCGGATGAAGTAACATGATTTATCTGGTCCATAAAAGTCAGTTCTTCTTCCCCCACCCCAGCTTCCTGTTTCCCAGAACAGCTGCCAAATGGGGACAGTGGATCTCAAAGTTCAAATGGAAATATTTGGACTGTGTATGTAAATGGACAGTAATCCATTTACAGACTAGATATACACTCTGAAGCAATGGTAAAAATCTAAATCTTATTAGGTTAACTTTCTAACCAGGGATTACATTTGAGGGCAAGACCACATTTTCATCTCTGACATAGCAGAGTACTTGGGACATCAGAGGAGGGCTCAATAAATATTGACAGATTGATTAAATGAACAAATGAACACATGTGGGGAAGAAGAGGGAGGTGTGCAGTGGGACATTTTAAAGATAGTGCAGGGAATTGGAGGGAAAAATTTTAAGTCTAAAATAAGCCCTGGAAGCACTTTTAAAATCTCTGATATATGCCTGCTTTCTTGTGGTTTGCTCTTTCCACCAAAAAGCAGAATGCATAAAATATTCTGATTAGTTGAGGGTTATTACTTAGGCTCCAACTAATGTTTTATATATAAATCTAAATTACTGCTTTTCCTCCATTCTGCTGCTCTTTCTGTTTGGCCAAATCCCTGTGGGAATGAGGAACATTCCTGTGGTGGGTAAAATAATTTCTATGGAAATTATTCAAAGTGCAATTTCTGTAAACACTATTGTGAAGATATGATTTATTTCTGGATTCAGTTCTTGTGCTTGCCTCATCTCCCTGTTTATCATCAAGCTCTCTGTTTGCCAGCATCTCTTCTTAAGGATCTGTCCATACCAGTTTTGTGTCTAAGAAGGTCAGCTTCCATCAGCAGGGTCGAAGCCTTGGGAGGCAAGAGGGAAGAGCTTGTATTCCACTAGGGTGCCCTGAAAAGAACACTGGATTTTATGCCCAGTTCTGACTCTGCTGTAACTAGCAAAGTGGCATGGGAAAGTCTCTAGCCCCTCAGCCTGGTTTTTACCTCGAAAAAATGGGAGTGGTTGAACCAGTTGATTCTCAAGGTTCCTCTGGCCCTTAACTATATAAGTTTATATAGGGGCAAGTGGGTGAGGGGCAGAGAGAGGGGACACAGAATCAGAAACAGACTCCAGGCTCTGAGTTGTCAGCACAGAGCCCGATGTGGGACTTGAACCCATGCACCGTGAGAACATGACCTGAGCTGAAGTCGGATGTTTAACCGACTGAGCCACCCAGGCGCCCCAATGATTCTTTAACTATTGCACTGTTAAATGTGTGGAAGACCTAGAAACTGTCTTGGGTAATCTGGTGTTGGAGGAATCAAACCAAACTGTGACTAACTTGAAAAGGAAATCATTAGATCGTAAATTCAAAAGAAAGGTGAAATGAAGAGTCTTTAATGTCACATGCATCTCCAAGGTGGGGGGCAGTTTGGTATCTGGTGCCCAGGCAGAGACCTTGGAGTTGGAGGAGCTGTGAAACCAGTTGCTGTAAAATTTGTTAATCAAAGGTGCCATTACTTCGTTCACACTGCTTACTCGTTCAAAAATCATTTACTGCAGGCTAACTGCACGCCCATCACCATAGGCACCACGTATAATACTTCTTATAGTCATTATATCAGCTTCTTTTCTTGGCTGTAGTTTCCTTGTTCCCACTCTGAAAACTTAGAGACAGAAGGAACTGGAAAGCCGGCATTATTTCCTGACTCCCACCTTCCCATCCTGCCTTCCTTCTTCTTTCCCATACTTACTGACCACCTACCTAGAGCTGTCTAAAGTACGAGATCCACAGAGGATAAAGGCTGGATCCCACCTTGGGGAAGCTGAGTACTGCAGGGAAGATTTCTTGTCAACTTGTGAAAACACAACAGGATAGGAGCCATTCTTGAGCATGGATATGGTAGTGTGAACTCAAGTTCCCCATTTAAAAAAATATTCACGACTGGATAACTCAGTATGAGTCCACAGTGCCAAGGACAGAACAAGGATGCACTTCTTAAGGCTCCCACACCAGCCTTAGCTACACTTGGTGATTATATTATATCATCACTGTCACCCATCACCTCAGTGAGAGCAACACCTACATGCCTCAGGCACAGGAGTTCACACAAAATAGCACTGTGGTTTCTCCTTGAGGAATAACATCCCTCAGAACCTGTGTTATCCTTTTTATTCTAGAATTGCTTGGGAATCAAGGAGGGAAGGAAAAAGAAGGGGTCTCTAGCTCTACCTTTCCCGTGTTTGGAAGATCGCACTCCAATCCTGGTACCACACCTTTCATTAAAATAAGGTCTCATTTCCTAGAAGACTCAATTTAGCTCTTATAGATTCTAGACCTTTCCATTTGTCTGACATTCGACACCATGAGGCAGTGGGGTGTGGTGGGGTAGGGGTGGGGAGACATATAACATATAAACACAGACTCTTGAAGACTTGAAATTCTGTTATTTACACATAAGCAAATACTTACGGGAGTCTATCTTGCACCAGGCACCATGCTAGGTGCTAAGTACACAAAACTGAATAAGATATGCTGTGCACTCTTCCACATCACAATTTAATGAGAGAAACTGCAAACAGCAAAAGAATTTCAGGGAATTCATCTTTGTATCAAGAAGACCTTTTAATTTCCTTTGAATCACACTTTAGGGGCCGTGCTGGCTCTACTACATGCTATTTGTATGACCTTGGACAGGCTTCCTAAGGGTCTGGGCCCCAGTTTCCTCATCCTGAGATGAGAGCAAAGGATCACAAGTTTGCCCAAGTACCCTTATAGCTCTGAGGAGAGGACTGAGCAACTCTTGGAGGAGGTACTGAATGGGATTTTGAATTGGAAAGAGGACCAGGGTGCCCTTAGGAGAGATAACTGCATGAAGGAATCATGGCCATAGACATGAATAAGGCATACCAAAAGGTAAAGTTAAAGCAAATAAGATATTGGGAACACCTGGGTGGCTCAGTCGGTTAAGCGTCTGACTTCGACTTTGGTCATGATATTGATGTTCATGAGTTCAAGCCCTGCATTGGGCTCTGTGCTGACAGCTCAGAGCCTGGATTCTGCTTTGGATTCTGTGTGTGTGTCTCTCTCTCTGCCCCTCCCCCACTCATGGTCTGTGTCTCACTATCTCTTGAAAATAAATAAAAATGTTTTTAAAAAAACAAATAAGGTATTAATACCTCGGCCTGCTTTCTTCCTTGAACCTTCCAGTCTATTCTTAATTAGCAGTCAGAGCAACCCATAAAAATGTATGTCAGATTATGGTCACCCCTCTGCTCAAAACCTCCAGTGGCTTTACATGTCATTTGGAAACAATCCCAAGTCCTCACCAAGGCCTATAAGGGCCAAATGATCTGCATTCTCTAACACAACCTCCCTTTCTGGCCTCTCTCCTCACTGCCTCCCCCTTACCTTGCTCTGCCCGGGACACACTGGTCTCTTCACCAGCCCTCAACCCTTATCACCATCTAACATATTCTACTTAACTTATTTGCCCCTCCTCTAGAACATAAGCATCACATGAGCAGAGAATTTTGTCTGTCGTATTCTGTATGTCTCAAGAGTAGAATGTGGACGGCTAGTAACACACTTGTTGAATGAGTTTTACAGATAAGAAAACTAAGATCCAAAGAAGGAAAGTAAGTGAGGTCCTCTGCCCCTTAGAGGGAGAGTCTGGACTGGACTTAGATCTTCTATCTCTTTGCCCCATGGACTCCCTGATAGGCAGAAAGATGGGCTTCAGAGATGCTTACATCCTACTGCCCAGAAATATGACAGAAGGCACTGTGCAAATGAGATGAAGTTACAATTCTTAACATGGGGAGATGATCCTTCTGATTGTTGACTTAACTTCTGACATCCCTTCCCTTGACCTCTTCAACTCGATCAGATTTACTTACTTACTCCTTTTGAATTCACTTAACCAAAACTTACTGTATATATTAGCGAAGAAAAAAGGAGGATATGAAAGAAGGGAACATTTACAACTTTATGTAATTTTTTTAAAAAGCAGTGGGATTAAGTGTGTGCGTATGTTTTACTTTCATGTGAGGATTTCCAATGTTTTTTAATTTTAAAAAGAAATATTTTCTGAGAGTTGCTCTGAACCAGGCATCATGGCAGACACTAGAGATAAAAGAAAATTCCTGAACTACACACACTGCAGGCTTCATAGGAGTGACAAGCAAACAGAGGGCTGCTCCACTGAAAGCAAGTGCCACCAGAGAGTGAGGGCTCTGGTGGAGGCCCACGGGAGGTATCTGACCCTGCCTGGAAGACAGCGGTGGTGAGGACGGGACTGCGGGTAGAGAATCCCAAAGCTAACATCTTGGTGGAGTGGTTTGATCATTACCACGGTCTGAGTCCTTTGGGCTTGCCTGTCCCTGGCCGCGGATATTTTGCTAAACACAGCCAGCTGTTCTGTGGATGCCTTTCCCCCCCAAGGTCTGGTGTCTGCCCCCAGTCCCTTCACTCACTCACTGCATCCCACGCCTTGGCATGACCAGCATTTTCAGACCTTTCCCAGGAATCTATTTAGAGCCAATATCCTGTGCAGCTCACAGGAGTCAAGGCCATGATGAGATAAGGGAGGGGCTCAGGATGAACTCGGACAAAGCCCAGGGGTAAATACACAAGCTTTTCCTCTGCTTTCCCCAGACAGGTTGCTTGCCCACCACTTCCTATAATTCAAACAGCATGTTTCTCCTTAACATACTAGGAAGATGCGGTGGCTATCTATTGTCAAGCCACACAAGATGTGTTCTTCCCCCAGGGTGGGGTTGGCACCCTTCATGACGCTCCCTTGGCACTCGATGCTTCCATATTTCACATGGTCTGTCACCCTCTATCCCATCTCCTGACTGTCTGTGTTCTCCATGGACCCCTCAGATCCTTCTAGAGCAGCAACCATTCCTGCCTGAGGTTACATGGGACATGCCCTGCACACAAAGTGTGCTTAATAAATCATTGCTTATTGAATTGAATGGTATCATACAATGTAGGCACTACTTTGGGCACATTTTGAAACATGTGAAGCCAAACTCTCATTGTAGAAGGCTGGAAAATGGTTTTCCATTTTAATTGATTATTTCTAAGCAAAAAAAAAGATATATCCTGGCAATTCTCAAATAAATATTGACCAAGGACATCTCAGCCTGATTTGACAGGCTGAGCAGGGATGCAGGTTGAGTACATAACAAACACCATATTTGAGTTGTGTATGAAAAAGAGCACAGGATATAGGAGGAGAAAATGCTTTGGAAACTCTAGAGTGGGTTGCAGACGTTAGTTTTGCTCTCACACAGCTGTAGCAGAAACTGCCCATGTGCTCAGTCACTTGCAAACTAAGGCAGACATCAGTGTTTAAATGAGGCTCAGAGATGGGAAGAGGAGTGGTTTTTTTATTGTACAGAGCATTGGGCTGTTCTGGGCTTAGCCAGGGTACAGATAGCTTTCCATTGCTGGAATTGGTAAGGGATTGCTGAGGGAAGTACTTGGGACTTGCTTTCACTTAATCGGAAATGCAGGGTTGCCAGAAATCTTTGAACAATAACACTGCTTGGGCACCTATCTTAGGAAGTCAACTGGGGATTTTTTTTTTTAATTCAAATCACACAAGTGACAGTGACACATCCTGGTGGTTTCATAGCATTCCTGACTTCTCAGAAGTGGCTGACGCCGGCTGTCTTCTCTGGCAGGGATTGCTAGCCCTGGCTTTGCAACAGTCCAAGGAGCCTGCAGTTCTCCAGGGGAATTGCAAAATACTTCTAAATATCCGAAAAATGAAATTAAATACTCATTTTACTTTAATTTACATATGCCATACTTTTAGAAGATGTCAAGACTGTGGAATGACACGGCCAACCATCATATGGCCAACCATCAAATGCTGCAACCCTGAGATACAGCTGTGACTTCTCAGAACACGGTACTGATAGGCCTGTCGTCCAATGCATCCAATACCTGATTTTCATCTTGGCCATTTGCAAGGGGTAGCCAAGACTTTTGTATCTGTGTGCCTGTAAAAATTTTGTAGGTCCAGGATGGTTGGATATTATTTCATGAAGCCTTAGTCTAGTGAGTTCTAATGATTCTTGATCTTTCTCAGAGAAATACTGCTCAAGTATTCCTCAATAGCAAAGTTACTAAGCATCCACATTTTCTGGTTGTAATGCAGTTTCGGTATGAGAAAAGTATTGCCTGATGTCCGGGATTTAGAAAGTAAACACAGAACAATTACGAATGCGAGTGTCATGATCGGGGAGGCAGATGTTCTTCTGCCCATCTCCATCCAGAGTGCCTCACTTCAAATTTCTGGCTCTTTTCCTTTTTGCTTAAGTATTTCTTGGTATGATGCCTGGGAAGTTAGATATAACACAATGAAGACCTATGTGAGACGAAGTCCAACTTGCTTTTCTTTTCCCTTCCAGTTCTACTATGCCTTAGACAAAACTCACCCATTCACTTTCATCATGTAGAATGGCTACTGAAAAGAAAGAAAAAAAGAAAACTGTCAAGGGACAGTGGGAAACAAATGCATTATCATTTACTTAACAAGGAACTGTAAGTAGGCGTTATGTCCAAGAACACAGACATTGCTTTTGTAAAATACTTTCTAAAAATTTTCTTTTCTTTTGTTTCTTTATTCCCGCTCCCACCCCCAGAAGAGCTATAGAGGTAAGTTGTGTATTTTTTCTTCTGCCACTTTTTTTATTGAAATATAATTAACATACAGTGTTATGTTAATTTCAGCTGTACAATATAATGATTCAACAATTCTATACATTTCTCAGTGCTTATCATGATAAATGTGCTCTTAATCCCCTTTACCTACTTCACCCATTCCCCCACCCACTTCCTCTGTGGCAACCACCAGTTCTCTGTTTTCAAGAGTCTGTTTTTTGTTTGCCACTTTCTTCTTTATTCATTTGTTTTGTTTCTTAATTCCTGTATATGTGTGTAATCATGTGGTATTTTTCTTTCTCTGACTTACTTCACTTAGCATTATACCTTCTACATCCATGTATTTTATAGCAAATGGCAAGATTTCATTCTTTTTTATAGCTGAGTATATTCCACTATATTATAAGTACACACCACATCTTCTTTATCCATTCATCTATGAATGGACACTTGGGTTGCTTCCATATCTGGGCTATTATAAATAATGCTGCAGTCAACGTAGGAGTGCACATATCTTTTCAAGTTAGTGTTTTCATTTTCTTTGAGTAAATACCCGGTAGCAGAATTATTGGATCATATGGTATTTATATTTTTAATTTTTGATGAATATCCATATTGTTTTCCACAGTAGGTGCACCAATTTACATCCTTACCAACAGTACATGAGGGTTCCTTTTTCTCCACATCCTCACTGACACTTGTTTCTTGTGTTTTTTATTTTTAGCCATTCTAACAAGTGTGAGGTGATAGCTCATTGTAGTTTTAGTATACATTTCCCTGATGATGAATTATGTTGAGCACCTTTCGTGTATCTGTTAGCCATCTGTATGTCTTTTTTGGAAAACTGTCAGGTCAGGTCCTATGCCCATTTTTTTATCAGATTATTTGTTTTTCTAGTGTTAAGTTGTAGGAGTTCTTTATATATTTTGGATACTAATCCCTTTTTGGATACATCATTTGAAAGTATCTTTTCCCATTCAATAGGCTGCCTTTTTGTTTTGTGGATCATTTCCTTTGCTATGCAAAAGCTTTTTGTTTTAGTGTAGTCCCAATAGCTTAATTTTGCTTTTGTTTTCCTTGCCTAAGGAAACATATCTAGAAAAATGTGTCTATGCCTGTCTAATGTCACAGAAATTACAGCCTATGTTTTCTTCCACAAGTTTTATGGTTTCAGTCTCACATTTTGGTCATTAATCCATTTTAAGTTCATTTTTATGTATAATGTAAGAAAGTGGTCCAATTTCATTCTTTTGCATATGGCTGTCCAGTTTCCCCAGCACCATTTGTTGATGAGAGTATGTTTTCAAACTTGTATCTCCTTGCTGCTTTTGTTGTGGATTAACTGACCATATAAATGTTGGTCCATTTCTGTTTCCATCCATCTATGTATCTATTTTTGATCCAGTACCATTTTAAAAAGAATACTTGGACATGGTAACAAAAAAGTTAAATGGTAAAGAAAAATACCAAACAAGAAGTAAATGTTCTGTTCTCCAATATCCTACCCCGACTCCTGAACCCACTGCCCCAAAAAACACTGTTAGCCATTTGTTTTCCATCCCTCCTGAAGACAGCTATGAATAATACAAAGATGTCACAGACAACCACATGCTTTCTTTCTGTACAGTTTCTACAACTTGATTCTTTCCCTTCTTGTGTCTTAAACATCCTTACATATCAGTAAACATCTATACATCAGTTTAAAAGAAAATTACAAGCTTTATAGTATTCCACTGAGTGAAACTACCATTTGTTTACATAATCTCTTTCTGGTCCACATTTGGATTGTTTTTAGATCGTTACTATTGCAAGCAAATCTCCAGTGAACACCTTTGTAAATATATACTCGTGCACAAAAGAAAATAAATCTAATATCTGCAGGGTAAACTTCTAAAAAGTGGAATGACTAATTCTGAGCTTACATGTATTTACATATTGATAATTACCTCCTAATTTAGACCCTAACTTGTTAACCGATGTATACATTCAGCAACAATGCATGAGAGTGTGTCTCCCAACTGCTCCCATCGCTGGAAATTTGTTACCTCTGAGGTTCAGAGGAAGACTTTTACTTTCTGCTTTCACAGACATCTGTACTATATAAACATGACACAAAGATGATGGTCCTTTTTGTAATTAAAAAAGATTAAAGAGATTAAGAACACTTGTTTGTAACTGTTTGGGGAATAAGATTCTACTTGCAAAGCAAAGCCTAGGATATGAGACCATTCATCAAAATAAGACCACAGAAGGGGACAGTTAGAGACCGGGTTCTGATAAGGGCAGGCTCACAGAGGGGAAAGGAATAAGCCTTACCAGCTACCTATCGGGGAGCACTGGGGAGGTAACCCTGTGCTAACAAGATGCAACAGGCTAGAGATAGTTATAAATCTCTCACAGTGTTACTATCTGGCCCCTCCCACCCACCCATGAGATCTGTAGCTCTAGAATAATAATTGACTTTTATAGGATACACTTACAATGCAAGGAACAACGGTCAGGCACGGCACTTAGTCCTCCTCTCTAGGACCCAAAGGGCAATACGATCTGCACTTCTCCTAGCTGGCTAGACTAGAGTGTGCTCAATTCCTCTTTTTCTCACACAGACTGGAAAACTTGGATCTGTGCCCACATGTACACATTTTCTTTAGTATCCCACCCTCAGAATCATTACCATAGAGAAGTTTTTCTGGGCAGGAATTCTTTGCAAAACAATATCCAGATTGGAGGGGGAAAATCTGAGTCACAAGAATGTGAAATCCTGTCTGGTCTGCTACAAAAGGTGTTTCTATAATGTCCAGTATCTCCTATGCAATAGGTAAACAGGAAAATAGTCAGTATAACATGGAATTTGTGGAACTCAAACATGACTATCCTGGGCAAGGACAGCGGGATAACAGGAAAAAATTATAACGTTCAGAATGAAAGGAAAAACTTTTCGTGTGCCTGCTGCTGAGCACTAGTGCTTTCCGTTGTATTTTAAGAAATTTAAAAATAAGTGCTTAACTGCTAATGGTAGTGCAAAATTGGGTAAGCCCAATGCCGTGGGATTTGACAATTCTAGCATTCACTCCTGCTTAGGGGCTGAATTGTGTGCCTTCCCAAATTTGTATGTTGAAGTCTGCGTGCTCAGCACTTCAAAATGCAATTGCGTTTGCAGATAGGACCTTTAAACAGGTCATTAAGGCAAAAGTAGGTTGTATGTGTGCATCCTAACCCAGTATGACTGGTGTCCTTATAAGAAGGGCGATTCGAACATGGACATTACACAATAAGAAAGACCACATGAGCACACAGCAAGCAGGTGGCTATCTGCAAGCCAAAGAGACAGGCCTCAGAAGAAACCGAATTTGCCGACACCTTGATTTTGGATTACTGGTCTCTAAAACTGAGGAAAAAATAAATTTTCTGTTGTTTAAGCTACCCAGTCTATGGTATTTTGTTATGGTAGCCCTAGCAAACAAATAAATATACTCTTGGACACATAAAAAGGAAACAACATAATGAAAATTATTCATGGTGATAATATTTATGATAGCAATAAAAATGGAAACAACCTCATTTCCTTCCCCTGGAGACTGGTCAGCTGTGGCATATCCACACAGTGGGGTATGATGCAGGCATCTCAGACAGTGAGGAAGACCTCTGTGACCTGATACAAAGTGATTACAGGATATGCTATTATGTGACTCTTAGTAAGCTCAATAGAGCAGATGTAAATGCTAGCTTTTGTTGTTAGAAAGGACAAATAAAGATATTTTTCCAAAAAATAAACACAGGAAGGATAGATTGAAAATGATAGGCTACCCACCATTAATCTAATGTAAGGTAAGGGGTAGGTAATGAGCTAGATTACATAGGGATGGGGGTGTAGTATCCCTGGGTGTACCTTTGTATTTAGTTTGAATTTTTGAATTATGTAAATGTGCTGCTAATTAAAAAATAAATTAACTTGAAAAGACTGAAAGAAGCAAACCCTGAAGTCAAAATAACCAGGAAAAAAAAATAAACCTAACGGTTTATCAGATTTATAACATAACCATGCAGGTTAACAGAATTAAATTAAGTTTTGGACACAGTAATCTGAATGAGATATAGTCTGAGGATCAAAAGATCAGCAGTAAACCCTGGAATTTAGTAGGTCTGCTGTTGGGATTGGGATTGGAGTACTGAAATTACTGTATTTGTATTGTAGGATAGAGAAAAAGAAAAAAATGTGTTCAGGGAGTTAGGAACTCGGGTCCTTCCTGTTTAGAATATACACACAATGGGGAAAGGTGAGGGAGAACCCTGAAATTGGAGGGCACCATTATGAATTCTGTGTCAGTAGCAGTGGGCACACCTAGAAATTAGGTCTTGGTTTCTAAATACTATTCTCCTCAACAAGGCTCCCTGGGCAAATGGCCAATTCTAAGTTTGGAGCAGGGGAAGTGTGAGATGAACCTAAAATACTTAGTGCCAGAAATCCAGGGAATGTTCAAAGACTGAAAAAGACATGTCTAGGGGCACCTAGGCAGCTCAGTCACTTAAGCATCTGACTTTGGCTCAGGTCATGATCTCTGACAGCTCAGAGCCTGGAGCCTGCTTTGGATTCTGTGTCTCCCTCTCTATCTGCCCCTCCCTCCCAACTCATTCTCTCTCTCTCTCTCAAAAAGACATGTCTAAAGGACACAGGAGCAGTCCTGAGGAGCTGACATTAAAAGTCTCTGTATCCATAGTGATACTAAAAAGAAAAAAAAAAAAAAAAAAGCAAGGCAGGAGGAGGAAGAAAAGCTCTTCTTTACAGAATGCCAACTAATATACATAGAAGGGATGATAAAATTACAAATTTACCATCTTCAACCAGCCATACAGTAATTGGTTCAGGTAAAGATCATCAGCAGTGGTGAGACTTATTGTGGGGATCATTGCACAGTATATACGTATGTTGAATCATTGTGTTGTACACCTGAAACTCATATGTTATATGTCAATTATATCTCAATTTAAAAATAGAAGACCCAAAAAAAAAAAAAAAGATTGTCAAAGGTGAAGTGTTATTGGAGAGCACGGTGTTCATAAATCTCAAAATACCACATCATAAATTGCTTATTCATTACAAAGAGGAAAGAGAGCTTTACAGTGAAGAAATTCAGCTGATGCCTAGGTATAGCTGTTGTGATACAACAGAAAGTGTACAACACCACTTATGTAGTATACTTGTCAAAAATATTTAACCTGCATCAAAACTTGAGGAATCAAGGGACACCTGGGTGGCTCAGTCGATTAAGCGTCCAACTCTTGACTTCGGCTCAGGTCATGATCTCACAGTGTGTGAGTTTGAGCCCTGCATCAGGCTCTAAGCTGACAGTATGGAGCCTGCTTGGGATTCTTTCTCTCTTCTTCCCTCTCTCTGCCTCTCCCCCTCTCCCCCCTCCCCTCAAAACAAACCCTTGAGGAATCAATAAGAGAATCCAGATTACTGAACAGCCTTCAAGACTATCGGCATGGGCTTTTGAAAAATGTCATAAAAGTGTTCAAAGACTTGGGAGAAGGGGACTATTTGAAATTATAGTAAAAAGACATGGAAGCTTAAATGAAATCGTAATCCTTGGTTTGATCCTGGATTGAAACAAGAGGCAAGAAAAGGATATTATTGGGTCAACTGAGAGAATCTGAATATGAGTTCTCTATTAGGCATCAGTGTTTACTGGTATGTTAACAGTAACACGGAAAGACAGTATAATCATTCGGTTTTTCAGACACGTGCTTAAGTACTCAGGGCTGATACATCATGATACCTGTAACTTACATCAACTTGTTCAGTTGATGTAACTTACATCAACTTACATCAACAATTCATTCATCAAATGAATAGTTTCTTATAGTCTTGTAATTTTAGGTTTCACATTTTGACATGTAGTCTATATTGAGTTAATTTTCAGTATCAGGTGTGATTTATAGACCAAAGTTCACCTCTTTGTATATGAGTATAAAACTGTGCCAGCACTATTTATGGAAAGACTATCTTTTCTATACTTCTTTCCCTTTGCATCTTTGGCAAAAATCAATGGACCATACAGGTGTGGGTCACCTCTGGCCTCTCTAATATGTTATCTACTTATTTTCCTTGATGACTGCAGCTCAAAATACATCTTGAAGTCAGGTAGTGTAAGTTCTTCAATTTTGTTCTGCCTTTTCAATGTGTTTTAAGTATTCTAGAGCCTTGTCATTTTCATATAAGTTTTCAGATCATCTTCTCAGATTTTACAAAAAAAAACCCCAAACAACTGTGGGTATTCTGAGTGGGAAAGCATTGAATCTATATATGAATTTGGAGAGAACTGGTATGTTGACCACATTGAATCTTCTGATTCATGAATGTAGTTTTCTGCTCCAATTACTTAGGTCTTTTAAAATTTCTCTCAGCAATATTTTGTAGTTTGTGGTATGTAAATATTGAACATCTTTTGTCAGATTTATCCCTATTTCATATTCTTGATACTATTGTAAGTGGGATTTAAAAACGTCTAGTTGTGGGGTGCCCGGGTGGCTTAGTCGGTTAAGCGTCCGACTTTCGCTCAGGTCATGATCTCACGGTTCGTGGGTTCGGGCCCCGCGTCGGGCTCTGTGCTGACTGCCAGCTCAGAGCCTGGAGCCTGTTTCGGAGTCTGTGTCTCCCTCTCTCTCTGACCCTCCCCTGCTCACGCTGTCTCTCTCTCCTAGAAATAAATAAAACATTTAAAAAAAATAAAAAAAATAAAAACGTCTAGTTGTTGCTGGTATATAGAAGTGCAATTATATTTTGTATATTACACTTGTGCCTTGCAAGCTTGCAGAAGTCACTAATTAGTTCTAGTAGCTTTTTGTAGCTTCCCTAGGATTTTCTATATAGGCAATGTCATCCATGCATAAAGACAGTGTTACTTCCTTCTTCCCAATTGGACATCGTTTATTTCTTTTTCTTCCCACTGTGTTGTCCAGAACCTCCAGTATAATGTTCAGTAGAAGTAGTAGAGCTGACATCTTTGATTTATTCCTGGTTTTGGAGGAAAAGCATTTAGTCTTTCACCATTGAGTATCAGCTGTAGGCTTCTTTGTAGATGCTGTTTTCAAGTAGAGAAATTTTCTTCTATTCTGAGTTTGCTGAGACTTTTTTCAAAACTCATGACTGATATTGGAATTTGTCAAATGCTTTTTCCTCAGTCTATTGAGATTATCACAGGTAGATCATCTTTTAGTTTTAGGTTTGTTTTCTGGGAGTACTTTAAAGGTATTCTGCACTAGCTTCTCATGTGCAGAACGTGTGACAAAATTCTTGTGTATCCTTATTGCTATTTCTCTGTGTATAAAACATCTGTCTCAGCCTTCTTTTAAGATTTTCCCTTTATCACTAGTTTTTAAATTAATTTGATTATGATGCAACTTTGGGTTGTTTTCTTCATATTTCTTGTACTTGAAATCCACTGAGTTTCTTGGAACTATGGGTTTGTGTTTTTTACCAAGTTTGAAAATATTTCAGGCATTCATTTTTCAAATATTCTGAATCACCCCCTTGCCTTGCCTTTTGCGGCTCCAATTTCACACATATTTGGCTGCTTGTAGTTGCCCCATGGTTCAACAACACTTTATTTCTTCCTTGTTCTCCTTTTTGTTAATCTCTGTGCTTCAGTTTGGATAGTTTCTATTTCCATGCCTCTAAATTCACTCATCTTTCCTTCCAAGATGTCTAATCTGCTGTTCACCCCATTGAGTGTATTTTGCTTTTCAAACATTTTTGTTGACACCTGCAGAAGTTCAGTTTAAAAACAATCTTTCATATCTTGGGGCACCTGGGTGGCTCAGGCAGTTAAATATCTGGCTTCAGCTCAGGTCATGATCTCACGGTTCGTGAGTTCAAGCCCCACATCGGACTCTGTGCTGACAGCTCAGAGTCTGGAGCCTGCTTCCAGTTCTGTGTCTCCCTCTCTCTCTGCCCCTCCACTGCTCACGTTGTCTTCTCTCTCTCTTGAAAATAAATAAACATTAAGAAAAATTTTAAAACAATCTTTCATCTCTTTATTATATGATTGATATTTCTTCTTGTTTTTTGAGCATGTGAAATATACATATCATAGTCGTTTTCTGTCCTTATTTAGTAAAGCTATCATCTAGGTCATTTTTTGGTATTTAAAATTTTTTTTTAAATTTCCTCCTCATTATGTTTTATTTTTCTGATTCTTAGGATGCTTGGGTCATTTTTTAAATTAGATTCCCAACATTATGAATTTTGTCTTATGATATGTTGGTTATTTTTATATTCTTAAAAGGGTTATAAAATTTTGTTCTGGAATATGGTTAAACTATGTGGAAGCAATTTGATACCTTTGGGTCTTGCTTTTGGGCTGTGTTTAGTGGAACCAGAACTTAGCCTGGGGTTCGTTTTTCCCCACTGCTGAGGTAGGAACTTTCTTGTTCCTAATCTCAGCCTCATGAATCATGAGGTTTTCCACTCTGGATGATGGGAGTGGCCCCTGTCCTGGCTCTGGATGAACCCTGGGATAGCTTGTTCTTATCCTGTAAGGCGATTCATTCTCTGGCCTCGGGTAGATTTCCCCACTCGCATGCACCATCAGCTGTGGGCTGGAATCTTGCAGGGGACCCACTATGGCTCTCAGGTCTCTCTCTGTGCAATTTTCTCCTCTCCAGTCCTCTACGATGAAAACTCCGGCCACGCTGGTTTGCCTGGACTCTCTCAGCTCTATCTCCTCAGGCCAGGAGGAGGACCATCGAGTCCTTGTCTCTGTGTCACGGCCTGGAAACTCTCTGCAGACAGTAAGCTAGGCAGTCCTAGGGACCCCCTTGTTTGTTTTCCCTCACTCAGAGACCGTCAGCCTTCACTGCTTATTTCCAACCGTCCTGGGAGTTATTGTTTCACATATTTGCCCAGGCTTTTATTTCTGGCAAATCTAGTCCCTGATGCTCCATCTTGGTCAGAAGCAGAAGTCACACGTTGCTTTTAATGCATTTTAACATTTCCCCTGAGGCAGCCTCCAGCCGATCTGCTTTCCTGGGCTTATCTCCCACCTCATAATTACTGTTTTGGTTAGTGCTCTGGTTTCAAAGCTGAATACATTGGGGTTTTCACCCCCCATTTCCCTTTCATTTGAATATGCAGTTTTATGGTATGTATTGTTTCTGAGGAGTTTGTATACGGTGGTATAGTAGTTACAACCTGCACAATTTTAGACCCATCATAGCATGATTGGCATATATTTTAAGCAAAAGCAAGAGACTACATCAAGACATATTTTTACTAACCTTTTCAAAAATGAAACGAAATGGTCAGCTCTTTGAGGGTAGGTTTCATTTTGTGTAAATCATTGTATTTTCCTTTCCCCATAATGCCCAGCACATTGATCCTCAAGACCATTTGTTGATTTATGGGTTGACCAGGAATATATTATTTTCATTCTTATGATTATGACTAGGTATTATATATTAACTGTCTACTGTAAATTAGGTACTCTACCAGGCACTTCATACAGTATCTAATTCAGCCTTCACTATTGCTCTGTGATACAGAGATTTTGTCCCTCTTTACAGACAGGGAAATGAATTCAAGGAAGATTTACTTTGCTCAAGATCCCATGGCTAATAACCGATGCTATTGAGACTGTAAACCCAGGTCTGTCTGATTCCAAAGCCCAAGCTCACTGTACTGCTTTGTCCTCTGTTTCATGAAACATGACAAAGCTTAGCGGTTCTCTTCTCTAATAGGAACTCTCCCTTATTTTCTCTCATTCTCTTACAGGAGGGAATTTTTCAAAAAGCCACGTTAGGACAGTCCAGTCCAGTGTGCAGCAGAATTGGGTTAGGAAGCACGCACCTTGAGTTTTCTGAATTTCTGAATCAGATTTGAGTCCAGGAATAGATTATGTTCAGTAAACACAATAAACTAAACTTATGCCAGAGTCCCAGTTTCCTTTTAAAACATCTACAGCTTCTGCCAATAGAGATATACTTATTCCTCGGGCATACTCTTGTTTTCAGTCATGACAGGCAGTGTTGCTCACTCAGAGACTCTTTTCAAGGCCACCCAAAAGCTTCTCTTATGAAGGGCCTGAACCTGATGAAAAATGGAGTTTTGATCTCAAATAGTTTTCTTAATAATGCTGTGGCATGGGCATGTTCCCTGAAAGAGGGAGGATAAAATTATATTGGCCTCACAATGGCACGTCTTACGGGCTCCCACGTGATGCTCCTCCACACCCAGGAAGCTAGATTTCATATAATTTGGGGGGTTGGGGTGGAGCCTGCAGGGGTCAGAAGCAGGGGCCTGTCAGTGGAGGAAGTCAAGGAATATGAGCCCAGATTGTCCTCACCAGGGGAAAAGAAGCCCAAATTCATGGACAGGACCCAAGGTTTACCTGACTTGCCTTCCATTTCAGTCAAGGTTTAGCATCAGGGCACTGGTGCCTATCACGATGGCAACCAGGGATTATTTTTATTAAGCATTTTGTGTTTGCCTAAGAGCTTTCAGTCATTAATCATCGAACTCTTGTTCCCCTTGAGACTTTTGCAAAGTAAATGGGAAAGAAATAACCCAATTCTTATTTCACAGATAGAGGAACTGAAGCATTTTTGTTTGCCCCTGTTACCCACCGAAAGAGTTAAAGCTGTGCATTAGAGTTTGCAAGAACCAGGCCAGGAGGCTGATGAGCTTTTGTTTCACCACAGAAGCGAGGTTTTCTGTTTTTACACCAAATGAGCTTGCATAGTTTTCATTTTGGAAGCAACATGATCGATACTGAGGTGTACTGAAGGGAAAAAAAAACTGACTTTACTTCCTTTCACATAGTATGAAGGTTTGACTGAGTTCCCACAAAAATTTTGGAATCCAAACATGCATTTAGGTTTAGTTGTAAAGAATTGTAAGGCATTACTAATCTTTTAAATTTTTTTTTTTAATGTTTTATTTATTTCTAGGAGAGAGAGAGAGACAGCATGAGCAGGAGAGGGTCAGAGAGAGAGGGAGACACAGACCGAAACAGGCTCCAGGCTCTGAGCTGGCAGTCAGCACAGAGCCCGACGCGGGGCTCGAACCCACGAACCGCGAGATCATGACCTAAGCGAAAGTCGGACGCTTAACCGACTAAGCCACCCAGGCGCCCCGTGGCATTACTAATCTTAAGTTTTCTACAAACAAAGAGAATATAAGCAAACACATCCAGTGTGGTTGTGAAGAGCTAATAGCAAGTTATACTTTGCGAGGATGACGTGGGGATTTTCCTGCCTGCCATTAATGTGGTGGGATTCCTGGAAGAGGTGTGTTTTGAATTTTAATTAAAAAAGAAATATTTCAGAGAAGGTATGTTCTTACCCCCAGATGAATTGAAATATCTTTCTTTCTTTCTATGGAGTGTAAACACCATGAAAAAATTGTCAAATATCACAAGAAGAAGGAATTGACCAAGAGGTCTACGGGGCACATTTCAGAGTAATGGAGAGGAAATGAAGAAAGGTTTTCTGACAGTGAGATTTTTCAGGTCTATTAACAATGAGGTAGTTGAGGGGACAGATGAGTTAGGGCGGTAGAGGGAAAGGTGTCAGCCAAAGGCTTTTAAACTAGACTAGATAAAGCACGGAAAGATTACTTAAGGACTCAGCATGCCCTCTGGTGGGGGTAGGAAATACAGTTAGAGCCAGGACTAATCTACTTCCTTTGACATAAGATAGACTCTGGATTCAAATCCACATAGAAACCATGACTCAAAGTCTGAGGTTCCTCTTTTTTAAATTGGTATCAACAAGTCCTACCTTATAAGTTGATGAGTGAAATTAAAAAATAATCACTAAGTATTTACACGGTATGTGGCACCAAAAGCAAATTTGGGTCATATTGGATCTGAATGTTATACAGTATTGGAGGCCATCTTTAAGATAAAGAATACACTTAAAGAAAGAAAGAAAGAAAGAAAGAAAGAAAGAAAGAAAGAAAGAAAGAAAGAAAGAAAGAAAGAAAATACACAATTCTGATTATATAATTAGATAGTAAAGCAAATACTTATTTAGAATGAGAAAAGAAATCATAACAAATCACTTTAAAACCCCCAACAAACTGAGAATAACCAAAAAATCAGAAAATCCAGGAAAACAACATGATGTTTAAATGTATTAACTACCTAAAATACCTGTTTTGTGCATACATATGTGTATGTGTACACATACACAATATATATGTGTGCTGTATATGCTGATGGCCTCTTAATTTGACAAAAATTCTGTAATATGTAGAGAGAATGTGAATGTGTTTTAACTTTCCTCTAGTATGATCTGTCAGAATTTGCTTTTTATTATCAATAGTTTAGAAAAAATTTTTTCAGTATCACAACTTCGGTGTAATGTCCCGCATAATTTTATGATTGTTGTCCAATTTGGGAAAAGTTCAAACAAGGTTTTTCACATGAGTTAAGATTTAGGTGAGTCTTTCAAGGGCTAGCTTTCTGAAATGACTCTGTACATTTCAATTCTTCTTTCTCCTCCTCATCCTCCTAATGTCAGGGCTGGGCATTGTAGAACGTAGTCCCACCCCAGCATGATATACCATGACCCTCCAGCTCACTGACTGAACAGAGGATAAGAGAGTTGAAGTCCATTCCTACATCCCAGTGGCTAGCATCAACTATACACAAAAGTGATGTGAGCTACAGAATTCATGTGCCACTCAAGCTAAATATATCTTCAACTCAACTCCAAAGCCAGCCTTCACAAAGGGAGATGTGGCAGTGGGCAAGTCAGTCACCAATTAATGAATTAGTGTTAAATACTTTAATTTTGTAAATTTAAAGAAACATATAACCATGCCCACACATTGATAGAGCTCCTACCAGGGCCTTGGAAGGGTCTCCTGCCATTAACTTCATGGTCAACCACCTCTTCATGTCGTATAGGCATGCCAAACAGTTCTGTCCCCCGTATTGGCAAGTATTACTCAAAGTGAGCAAGATGATGGTAGGGATTTGGGGTTACAAATTCAGGAGCCTCTGGAAGGCAACAACTTGTCCAGACACAGAGATGAGATGATGTTTCCTTCAGCACTGGTGAATCTAAATTAAACTGAGTTTTGAGGATGTGATGGTGCCCTATCAGAAGGAAACTCTTTGCCCCTTCTGTGTTTTTCTGGGTGTTTTCCTGCAATGTCAGCTAGTTACATTTGAGTTTACAACTCATCTTTGAAATTACTATGATTTACCGGACTCTCGACACTTTCATCTTTCAGAAAATCCCTTCTGGGAGCACCCTGATCCCCTGGGAGCACTACAACACCTGCAGGTGGTAGAAGTACACTGGTACGTTTCTCAAACCTGCATCAAGGACACTCCACGTGGTCCTTGGCTGGGATATTTTTGAGGCTGGTGCAAGCAGCAGTGGGGAAATGGGGGCCTGGTGGTATGGTGGTCATTCCAGAAATGTAACCCCTCAGAAACGTGCTACCCAGCCTCTTATAAGAAGGGTAAAACAAATAAAGCTGCTGCCTATTTGGAACAGAGTGGCTGGCTCCTTCCACATCTGCAGGACATTTAGCTCCTTGCATCTGGTAATGTTTGTGCAAATATAATTCCATATTCACTAATAATTCCTGGGGCTAAAGGCCCCCCCTTGGGTAACCTTGTTAATATTCTCTCAAGGCCTGGTGTGAACGCCTCATAGCATTTTGATTAGAATTCAATCTTGTGTTTTTTTCCCCCCTCTCTGTCTCTCTCTCCCTCTCTCCTCTCATGCTTTTCTGGCCCCCGGTTTCCTGGCCACCCACATCAGGAGACATTCTCCCTCCCTTCCACTCTCCATTCTCAGTTTCAAGGAATTTCCTTGTGTCAAAGGCAAAGTGTGATTGACATATTTTCCCCCTCTTAAGAGCAGTCATCTCGGTGCTTGATTTAACCATCTCCTTATGGGGCTCGTACAGTCATTACCTGGGTGGAAAAGAGACCTCCTGGTCACCCTCACGCTCAGACCCACGTAGCTCGGTATTTTTGTAGACTCTTAAATTGCTGCTGCCTTTCCTCTTTTTTCTACCCTTTTCTTTCTTTTTAGTTGGCACTAGCAAATGATTCCCTGGTGTGTTCCCAGGTGTGTACCCTGAGCCGTAAGGGTTTGCGTTAGCCGAAAACAGGTAGACCGGTTGCTTCCTGCCAGCGCCCTCAGCCTGCCAAGAAAAGCATTTGCTGTTCTTTAGATCCGGGTGGGGGAGGGGGGGAGGAGGAGAATGAAGATAGAATGAACTGTCTAATTTTGAATTCACCTTTAGGCCGGTTGTTTTCCTTTTTGCCTTAGACTTACTTGACCAGCTTATTTGGCTCTCAGGAGAAGAAAACAGAAAACAGAAACAAATGCAAATTAGCCACAGCATGAAGAATTGTATTTAAACCCAAGAGGAATTTCTTGGCAGTGACGTTCTTAATGTTGGAGTGATTCTGGAATGCAGGCACCCTCTCGCAGGCTGCCTTATCATTGAATTACTGTGGGTTCTGAGGGTTTCTGCCCCAAGGGGATGAACTAGATGACCTTGGAAGGTCACTTGCAGCTTTTCAGTTTAGCAGGAATGCCCATCTTTTCTGTGAAGTGCCACACTTCTCACAGGATTGGAACAGATTCTCTCTTAAGGGGATTGCTCAGGTCTCTTTAGAGTTGCCTGAATCTCATCTCCTGCCACTGAGTACGATAAGCCGCCCACTCAGAGCTCCCAATTGCAGGCAACTCTGTTGTGTCACAATAATTGCATTCTTCAGTAACCTCCTGTGCCCCAATCCTGTTGTTTCAGAAGGAAACAGAAGTGCTAGAAGATAGAGCCTTGGATTGGCAATAACAAAGTTGATTTTTTTTCCTGCAGAAATTTCAGTGATACAGTTTAATAGAATGGAAAGCTCTCTGTATATAGCCATATTATTTTAATTCACTGTGGAAAGCATTCAGTGTGACATTTCACTTTTAATCAGGAGTAATGGCCTGTACGTAGCGATTACGAAAAGCGCTCTTAGTAATGTAGCGTGACATAAATACTTGCCTGTTGTAATTATGATCTGTGTTATGATAAACAAAGCATAATGCCAACCAAGCAAAGCAGGCATATGGTCCTACGTTGAGATTAGCAGCAGAATGTGTCCTGTACATTGTGCTTTGAGTGACCTTGGATCTCATTGCTTTAGGAAAACTTGGCTGGTAGAGGAAATGCCAGTAACTCCCCGTTATGTCCACCACACCCCTAAGAATCTGTGTCAGCCCATGGTACTCCCAGACCAGTATCTGAGTTGGAAAGTAGAATGAAGGGATTTGTTATTCTGTGTGGGATGTGGAAAGTAATGATTACCCTGAAAAATACTGTCTTCAAAAGGTTAGGATGGACTCTAGGACATTTCTAGGTTACCTCAGTTTCCTCTTAGAGGGTCCCAAGAGCCACTCATTGAAGTCAGGACCTGAAGAACTCCTGTGATTCACAATGTCTCTAAATCTTTTCTGTACCCAATATCTACATTCAACCCATATGGATGGAGTAGTACTTCCTTTTGTTTGTTGTGTATCTGCTTCTTTTAAATTCAGGGAGTTTCACCAAGTGTCGTATTCCAGAATTTGGTTAAAGTGTGTATGATTCTCCATTTCCATATCCTCCATGACTTGGAAAACTTTAATCAGGTTTTTAGTGCACACTCCACCCGCCCGTTCCCTCTGCCACTCCTTTCATCTTCCCAGATGGATAAATAGGAGTTTCCAAAGCTTGTCCTCATGTAGAATTCCTTCCTCTCCTCCTAAATTTTGTAGTTGATGATATCCAGAACCTTCTTTCATACCTAAATTACGGTGAATGGTATTGCATATCTCAGTGTATGTTGGTTTAGGCTGGATATATTCTTTTCCAGAAGAGTAGGTCCATGTCCTGCTATTCAGTTTTTCTGTAATTTTTCTGTGTTTAAGGTAATGAGACCAACTTTATTAGATAATCACCATTAGTAAGTTTATAATACAATGTCAAAAATTTCTAATATCTTGAGAAGTGGAAATAATTTTGAAATGAAAAGTTATGTGGAATGCAAAAATATGAATGAGTTGTAAGCTATGTGATATTTGGGGACCAAAGCCCTCCTCTGGTCTCTGAGGTACTCCACAAAACTAGAGAGTTCCATGAAACATGCTTTGAAAATCACCAAGCTTACCAATCACGAAAGTGAGCACCAACCACTGTGCACTTTAAAAAGCTGGAATTTAGCCTAAAATGCATGCATCCCCATGTCTTTAACCAAGTGTTTGCTTATATAACGTATCACTTTGAAATGCATCCTTTATTTCAGGTCATTCAGATGTCCCTCAGGCTCACCTGTTCATGGTTATATATGAGGTCACATACACGATTCAGCACGAAGGGCCCTGACATGATAACCCTCACCTGTGGAGCAGTCCCAGCCCCACTCTTCGGTGCTCCTACCCTCTCATGTTTCACAGGGAGTCTCTAGAAGGTGTCTTGCTTGTGTCACCGTAGTCAGGAAGGACAACTTAGATACCTGGTCCCTGACTGTAAAGTGGCTCTGCTGCTCTAGAAAGCTCTGTGTGATTCTGCCCAGTGCCAGTGCTTTCCGAGGTCACTGCCACTACCAACCACTACAGGCCCTGGGGGCTGCCCAAGGGCAGACACAGACCCTCTCTGTAAAACCTAACAGCATAGCCAAGAACAGATTGTAACACTTAATATCATTTTTTTGGTACAGCTCCAGATATACAAATATGGAATATATACACCAAAATCACCCTTCAGCTGCCAGCTATCCATCCTTATATGGTCTGCTACAGACCACACTTCTGCCCTGATACTGCAGAAAAACTTTCCACCCAATCCCCTTTCCATCCTTATTGTTTTGCTACTGAAAAAACAATTTTATTTGAGATGGTGATGAACTAAAAGAATATCTTTCCCAGCCTCCCTTGCAGCTAGGTATGGTCATAAGACCGAGTTCTGGCTAACCCCGTAGACTACTGGGGGCACTCCTTGCGGGGGCTGGTAAAACTGGGAGATGCTTCCTTTTCCCCTTCCTGCTGCCCGAAAGGAGTTGTGCGATAACACAGGCTATGGCAACCATATTGGAACATGGGATGGTCTCTCGGCTGGATGCCAAGTGCTGAGGACAGGAGAGCAGAAAGAAGGTGGAGTCACTGATTACTTGGGGGAGGTCACCACAGCATCCTTGGCAGAGTGACTTCTTTGTGTGAGTTTGGGCGTGCTGTAATCTGGAGGCAGACCTAATCATAGCACAGCAGCGATGAAGAACTTGCTTTCCTCCCTTGCTGTGGGGCTCCCAGGCTCCCGACCTGGTTGCATATGGCAGAATCCAGTCTGTCTCCACTGTGCCGGAAAGCCCTTTAGCTGGCCAGACTCCTCAGTGTCTCTTCCCGAGAGAATCAGAGCCCAGAATGAAGTAATCCTCTCCCTCCCTATGTTCTAGAACCGAACTGCTGATTTTTCATCTCCTCACCCAGAAGCCTTTTCATAATAATTGAGAATTATCCCGGTGATTCCTTTCAGACCCTCTTGTCTGCCCGCAGGGGTGTGGCTTCACCTGCTGCTGCCAGTAGTAAGCCCATGGGGCCCAGTTTCAGCCACAGCTCAGTGCCTTCATCTGATAAATGGGGAAAACTTTAAATAAACATAAACCACAAATGGTTTTAAAATATACTCTTAAGTATTAGTTTTGGAATCTCTACAAGAGTGCTTCTTAAATTTTATTTTTGGCTCATCTAGTTCTTGGCTGATCTTACCCATATGTGCATCTTCTTAGATAGAGAGCAACACATGGGTAATTAACCCAGAAATGCACACACAGACTGTTGCATTTACACATACATGCACAGAAAGATTTTCGTATATACAGCCTCTATATCCTAGCACATTAATATGCAAACTCAAAGGAATATGGATTGAGCTTTAGTTAATAAGAAATATAAGGGATAACCAGATATAGCAGCTAAGAAGACCAGGCAAGTAGATCTCAATGAGCAAAGTAACCTCCATGGGACTCATTTTAATGGCTTTTCAGTAATATAATCCTTTGTGCCCCCGGGATAGGCCTAATGAGAGGCTGGTTAGAAGAGATGGGCCTAATGGACAGTCCAGTGCTTCCGCTAAGTTGGTCCGTGTCACCCTGGTCATTTCAAGGGTCACTTCTTGAGAGCAGAACTATCATGAGCTCTCATGAACTCCTTGATAGTAGCAGGGAAGGGTGATCTTGTTTTCCAGCTTCATCATAGGCACCCAGCCAGATTTCGAAATACAGATGATTAATACACCCTGGGCGGACCCCCCCGCCCTCCACAAGACTGTCTGACCCTCACTGGGTCTGAATGCAGAAGGGAGAGAACAAGCAAAGTAACCGCTTGGATGCAGGAGATGGTAGAGGGAAAGGGAGCTAAAGTCAAGCCTCTGTGCTGACATCTAATCCCCGGCCTGGGAGAGCTGGTGTGAGCTTTACACCCTGCCACAGTAGAGATTTCCTAGGATTTTGTGCAAGGAATAACAGGCCCATTGCTTTCCTGGAGAAGCTGCTCTGGAGATAGAGACAGACAGAGAGACTGAGACATTTTGTTTTTCTTTTCATATTTTCATTTTTTCCCCCTATTTACGTCCGTGAATGTTCCCTTGCCCTGGTGTTTGAATACTTCTGTGTGCTAACCACAGCCTGGCCCTGCTGTCCCTTAGCCAAATTACACACATTTATGTCTTTTCATCTCTCTTTATGAACCAGCCTCTCCAGTCCATTTAATCATTTTGGCAGCTCTTTTCTGAATTCCACCCAATTTAAAAATAAGCTAAATTCTCCACCCCTGTGGATTGAAAAGCAGGCTGTTGCAAACCCATGGAGAGCTCCAGCCTTGGTTTGATGCATACAGAGGAAAGATATCCCCTTGTTTCCAATTCCCTATCCCACAGCCTGGAAAGGGCCAGTGGAGGTGGGGAAAGGGACAGGAAACTTGGCTGGTCAGAGCTGGAGAATAGGATGACCGAGCTGGGGGTTCTTTTCAAATTTTCTTATTGATTGATGATTGACTGGGAGAGACGACAGTCAAATTTGGTTCCGAATCCAAAAAGTACAAAAGTGTGTACAAGGAACAGAAAGTGTTGCTTCTGTGCTCACCACCTTGTCACCCAACTCTGAAGAGGCATCCAAAGTTACTTGTCTCCGTACCATTCCAGAGATATTTTATGCACATGTGACCAGTGTGTATTTGTGTGTGCATGTGGGTCTCCCCACCTCCATTTTTAGACCAATGGTGATACATTATATGCATTTCTCTCCTCTTTTATATTACTCTTAGCAATATATCTTGCAGATTTGGAGATTGGTCCATATTCACACATAAATAGCTCCTTCTGTACTTTTTATGACTGTATTGTATCCATACCATAAATGTGCAATTGTGGCCTGCAATTAATGAGGATTTATAGTCTTAGTGACTGTTTATGGTCACTCTCAATAAACATCTAGGGATCTTACCAATTTTTTATTACTGGCAATGCCTCTTTGAATAGCTTACATATTTTGCACATATGTGAGTGGATTTGTAGCATAAAATTCCTGCATTGAAAGGTATGTGCATCAGGTTGTCTCGTTCAGATTTGACTGGTTTGTCAATGACTGTTTCCCCACACCCACACACATACACACTTTTTCAGAACCTTGACTATCTCTTGGGGTGAAAAGTAAGTCATCTTTGTGTATCTGTTATGAGTGACATTGGTTTCTTTTCACAAACTTAAAAAAGCCATTTGAATTCCCTTTTTAGTGGCCAGTTTATTTCCTTTCTTTACATTTCTATTGAGTTGTCAGAGTTCTATTGATTTGGAGGGGCTTTTTATATATTACGGAGATTAGCTCCCTGTGATTTAAGCTGCAGATATATTTTCCTGTTTGTCATTCTTTTCTATTTACATAGATAAATATATTCACCTTTCATTTCATGATTCCTGGGTTTTGGTTTTGTAACATATTTAGAAAAGTTTTTTCCACTTTGGGATTGCTTTTTAAAAATCCCATGGTTTTGAAGCACCTGGTGACTCAGTCAGTTGAGTGCCTGATTTTATTTTTGGCTCAGGTTGTGATTCCAGGGTCATGGGATCGAGCCCCATGTCAGCACGAAGCCCACTTAGGATTCTCTCTCTCTCTCTCTCTCTCTTTACTGCTCTCCCCCACTCATACTCTCTTTCTCTAAAAAAAATGAAAAATCAATTTTAAAAAATTATGAAAAACTCATAGTTTCTTCTAGTATTCATATAAATGACAGGTAAATCAAATTTTATATTTTTAAAGATGGCTACCTGGTTGTCCCAATATCATTTATTGAATAATCTATCTCTTATCCATAGATTGGAAATGCTACCTCTAAAATATATAAACTCTCTGTGGAGAAATGGGCACCCTCCTACACCGTTGGTGGGAATGTAAACTGGTGCAGCCCCTCTGGAAAACAGTTTGGAGATTCCTCAAAAAATTAACAATAGAACTCCCCTATGACCCAGCACTAGCACTGCTAGGAATTTACCCAAGGGATACAGGAGTGCTGATGCATAGGGGCACATGTACCCCAATGTTCATAGTAGCACTCTCCACAATAGCCAAAACATGGAAAGAGCCTAAGTGTGCATTAACTGATGAATGGATCAAGAAGATGTGGTTTATCTATACAATGGAATACTACATGGCAACGAGAAAGAATGAAATCTGGCCATGTGTAGCAACATGGATGGACCTTGAGGGTGTTATGCTGAGTGAAATAAGTCAGGCAGAGAAGGACAGCTACCATATGTTTGCACGTATAGGAGGATTAGGAGGAGCTTAACGGAGGACTGTGGGGGAGAAGAAGGGGGGAAATAGCGGGGGAGAGGGAGAGAGGCAAACCATGAGAGACTCTTGAATGTCAAGAACAAACTGAGGGCAGATGGGGTGAGGGAGGGGTAGGAGGGTGATGCGCATGGAGGAGGGCACTTGTGGGGATGTGCACTGGGTGTTATATGGAAACCAACTTGACAATAAATATTTTAAAAATAAAATAAGATATATAAACTCTCCATTGCATTTGTACCTCTTTTTGAAATTCCTAATCTGTTTCAGTTACCTGTCATGCCAGTATCACATTTTAACTGGCTGTAGCTTCAAAAATGGATTTGTTGTTTTTTAAAAAAGACTGGATGGGGGAAAGGGGAAAGTGGGTGATGGGCATTGAGGAGGGCACTTGGGATGAGCACTAGGTGTTGTATGGAAGCCAATTTGACAGTAAATTATATTTAAAAAAAAAAAACAAAGACTAAAATTCCACCCAACAAGACATTTAGTTATTGAGTTCTGAGTGGTGGGATTAGAAAGATCATGTCTTCCTTCTTCCTTCTGTTACAGATTGCATAATAAACTGGCTTTAGCCTAAGTGTCCATCAATGGACGAATGGATCAAGAAGATGTGGTTTATCTATACGATGGAATACTACATGGCAATGAGAAACAATGAAATCTGGCCATGTGTAGCAACATGGATGGACCTTGAGGGTGTTATGCTGAGCGAAATAAGTCAGGCAGAGAAGGACAAATATCATATGTCTGCACGTATAGGAGGATTAGGAGGAACTTGACGGAGGAACAAGGGGGAGAAGAAGGGCGGAAATGGTGGGGGAAAGGGAGAGAGGCAAACCATGAGAGACTCTTGAATGCTGACAAAAACTGAGGACTGATGGATGAGGGGGGGAGGGTGGATGGGCATGGAGGAGGGCACTTGTGGGGATGAGCACTGGGTGTTATGTGGAAACTAATTTGACAATAAACTATTTGTAAAATAAAATAAAATAAAATAAATGTTTCGTTGATTATTTGTAAAAAAAAAAAAGTTTATAAAAGAATGCACCAAAAAATTGATTGTTTCACAGAAATAATTCCCCTTATTACTCTTGTCTTTCATAATTTTCTTGTTTTCCTTGTTGTTGTTTTCTTCCAGATGAATTTTAGAATCAGGTTTCTAGTTCATAAAAATCATTTGGCATTTAAAAAATCAGGGTATGTTACATTTATAGATTTAGGGAATATAGGCATCTTTACTATATTGCTTGCTCCTCTCCAACAGTATGGTATGCTTTGTTTGTTTGTCATGTGCATTTCTCTGTGTGGGCTCATTTTAAAGTTTTATTTAAATTTTTACTTAAAAGTTATATTTGAACTTTTATAAATCATGCCTGTTCCATGGTAAATTTTTTTGGTTGCTATTATAAATTGAGATCTTCCATCATCTCCTCTAACCGATTGTATGTGTGTATGCTTTTGCTTTCTGCTGATTGAAAAATTTTGTAATCACCAGGCACCTTCCCAAAGTCTCTTCTGTTCTGTTTCTCTTAAGGTTCTTTTAGGCCCAGGGTTTCTCAAGCTTGTTCTATTGGCAGTTTGATCCAGATAGTTCTTTGTTGTTGGGGCTGAGGAGGGAGGTATTACCCTGTGCCTTGAGGGATATTCAGTAGCATTCCTCAGATCCATTGGTGGTGGTCAGCGGGTTGCCCCTGATTATGAACCACTGTTTCAGTCCTTAGTCAAGGGAAGGTCTTCATTATCCCCAGCCACTCTCAGCCCACTGCTCTGTTGGACACTATTGGATCTAATCACGAGAGTAGAAATAGCTGAAGCCCAATGTTCTGTTGTGAGACCAAATGAATGAGGTGATGGTTATTCAAAGTTTATGGCCAAGCTACATAATGGAAGTCAGTCACAGATACGAATCTCAAGAGTTTAAAAGTTAAAAGAAATACAAAGAGGAAGGCAGGATCTACTGCTTCTGTATCACACAGCTTTGATCTTAAGTGCATGGTGTTTGACATGTTCTTTCGCTGTTGAATGTGTGGTCACTGCCTTCTCAGTTGGCTTGAATCCTAGCGTCTCAGGCTTGAAGGGATATCATGTTCTTTAAGGCATGGGATTATGTCTTGCACCCCTTCAACACTCTCAACTAGGCCTTTTGCATTTTCTACAGTATTCACCACTGTGCTGGGGACTTGGTAGATATTCAGTGAAGCCGCTATTTTATCTAATACGTTTAGCCTGGCATCCCTCTAGTTCTTCAGGGAAAACAATGTAGTATAGCAGGAAGCATTTAATGTTGAAAGTAAAAGAGATCTGCTTTCAAATCCTAGCTAAGAATCATTAGATTATTAACCATATTTACAAATTACCTAACCTGTCTGAACGTCATCTGCAAAACAACCATAAGCCTACGAGCACTTTAGGATTGCAGTGGACATTGGATCAGATCGCATAGAAGATGTGCCAGAGCATAGCAAGGGCACGATACACTTTTAATTATCAGTTAAAACCCAGGCAGTTATATGTGATCACTATTATTATTATTATGTAAAGACAAGTTCCTTATTTGAAGAATTAAGACTAAAACAATCTAAATTTTCTATTAAAAATTGCAAAGCAGGGGCGCTTGGGTGACTCTGTAAGTTACACCTCTGACTCTTGATTTCGGCTTAGGTCATGATCCCAGAGTCATGGGATCAAGCCCTGCATCAGGCTCTGTGCTGACAGCATGGAGCCTGCTTGAGATTCTCTCTCACTCTCTCACTCTCTCTTTGCCCCTCTCCCACTCACATGCACAGATGCACTCTCTCTCTCTCAAAATAAAATAAATGTAAAAAATGTCCAACTATAAATTAAAATACTGAGAAACCGGTTCAATGTCAGATATTTCTGGAAGCAACATTCCTATCATTTCTTATTTATTGGAGATAGATTCTTTTTTTCAACTGTAGCACCCAGCATTCCTAGGTAGTTTCACATCCCATGTACTAACCAGCTCTGACTCTGCTCAGCTTCTGAGATTGGTGTGGTCAGGACGGTATGGCCATAGACCTGGAGGTAGATTTGGATTCTTTGAGAATCTAAATATTCTAGGCCTTATGGTTAAATCAGTCAGCCTCACGGGTGACTCCTGTCTATGAAGTTCAATGTTGATCACAGAATAACACATGATGCAAAGGGGAAAACTTTGTTCTTAGTCATGTTTTCTATGAAGTAAAGCAGAATTTAATAAGAGTATTGTTTAGCTGAGCTTGCATAATTGTTTGTTAAAGCCTTTATCAAGTTTTAGAATGTCATACGTATGTAGAAACATACACAGAACTTAAATGTTCTGTATAAAAATAAGGAAGTAATGGAAACCTCTGCTCAGACTAAGAAATAGCATATTACCAGCCTTCAAAACAGTCCATGTTTTTCTTCACAGTTTTACCACCTATAAATATGTTTCTTATTAATATAGTTTAGGATTTATTCTGTTCTGTTTTAAAGGTTACATAAGTGTTATGATACTATATTCTTTTGTGTCTGACTTTTTTAGGTTTGTCTGCATATATGTATATATATATATTTTTTTTTTGCTGTGTAATATTCCCTTGTATGAATGTAACACAATCTGTTTACCCTTTCTACTATTGATGGACAAGTGAGTTATCTTTACTTTGGGGCAAATATGAACCATGTTGCTATGAACATTCTTGTACATGTATTATGGTTGACAAGGGCAGGAGTTTCTCTAGCTCGATGCCCAGAAGTAGAATTCTGTGTCATGGGATATGTGTAACTTCAAACTTAACAGCAACTTTCAGAAGCATTTGCACTAATCATACTCTCACTAACTGTGGGAATTCCAAGGGCTCCAGATTCTTGCCACACCTGACATTATGAATGCCACACGTGAAATCTATGAACCTGGGGGTGAAATTTCATTGTGGTTTTAATCTGCATTTCCTTAAAGTTGAGGGCCCAAGAATATGCAAATAAAGCAATTAAAATATCCTCTTTTGTTATTTGTGTCTTCAAGCCTTTTGGCTGTATCTCTGCTAGATAGATTTTGTTTGTCTTTTACTTATCTATTTGTAGGAATCCCTTTTGTATTCTGGATACTATTCATTTGTTAGTTGTATGTGCTGCAAATGTCTCCTCCAATTCTGTGATTTGTTCTTTCCCTTTCCTTATGGTTTTTATTGATGAACAACATTCGTAAGTTAAATGTAGTCAATTTATTAATCTTTTCCTTTTATCATTGTGTTTGTGTCGTGTTTAATGAATATTTCTCATTATGGAGACCAGATAGTTTCCTATATTGTTTTCTAAAAGCTGAGACATTTTGCCTGTTACATTGAGGTTTATAGATTGACTCTTTGCTATTGTGTGAGGGAGTGATCCAGTTTCATTTTCCTATTGCTCCGTCACCATATGCGTATTGAATTGCCCCAGCACCATTTATGAAAAAACTGTACTTTCCCCATTGCTCTTCAGTCACACATCAAATTCTTATATATGAATGATACTTTAGGGGCTCTCTTTCCTTTTCCATTGGGCGTACTAATCTTGCTTGAGTAACATTCCTTAATTACTAGCTTTGTAATAAACCTTGGCCATCTGGTAGAAAAGTGCACCCTCTTTGTCCTTCTTTATGAGTGTCTTGTTTACTCTTGGCCCTTCACAATTTATGAATCAATTGTCAAATCACACACACACACACACACACACACACCTAGGCGTGTTGAGTGCACATATACACATACATATGCAAAAACCTGTTTGGAATTTGATTAAAGCTGTAAAGTAGTTTGGGATATCTGACATCTTTGTGATATCAAGTTTTACAAATCACAAACTACATATATTTCTTCATTTATTTAGGCTTCTTTAATGTCTATCAATGAAATGTTATAATTTTCTCTTCAGAATTCTAGCACATCTTTTGTTAGATATATTCCAAAGTATTTAGTTTTTAAAATGCTATTAAAAATGGTATTCTTTTTATGTTTTTACTTTTAACTATTTGTGGCTAGTATATAGAAGTAAAAAGAATTTTTGTAAATTGATTTTATATTCAGTAACTTTTCTAAATTTTTTTAAATGTTTATTTTTTTGCGGGGGAGGGGTAGAGAGAGAGAGAAGGAGACCCAGAATCCAAAACAGGCTCCAGGCTCTGAGCGGTCAGCAAAGAGCCCGACACTGGGCTTAAACTCAGGAATGGTGAGATCATGACCTAGGTCAAAGACAGACGCCCAACCGACTGAGCCACCCAGGAGCCCCTTTTCTAAATTCTTATTAAATATAATTATCTGTAGATAATTTTGGTCTTTCTGCATATATAATCACGTCATCTTCCAATAATGAATTTTGATTTTCTCTTTTCTTTCTTTCTTTTTTTAATCAATCCTTTTAGCTATTACTTCTTTTTCCTGACTTATTGTACTGGTTAAGACCTCTAATGCAAGGTGAGGAGAAAGTAGAAGATAGAAATTGTTGGACATCTTGCCTGGTATTTCCCTCAAAGGAGAAACTTTTAATTTACACATAATTAAAATAATTTCACCATTCTGTGTGTTGTTGATGTATATTTCTTTGTCACATTAAAGATTTTTTTCTTATCATGAGTGGATGTTGAATGTTGTCAAATACCTTTTCTGCATCTATTGAGATGATCACTCACAGAGAAAATGTATGTGCCTGGTACTAAGAACATAAGACAAAAGATGATATGGGACCTAGCATCAATGACTACAGAGTTTAGTGGGGAGATGGACATGTTAATAAGTAATTTAAATAAGCTGTAACAATTATAATAGATAGATAGATATAAACAATGTCAGGTTGATAAAATAGAAAATGATTAAAAATGAATCAGAAGAAGCCTTCATAGAGAAGATGTCATTTGATCTGATTTCAAAACATTATCAGGAATTTTCCAGCCCTAAAAGGAATGGAAGCAATTCATGGAATTAGGAATAATAACATGTGCAAAAGCCTAGTGGTATGAGTACATGAAGATATGTGCTTGGTGGCGGGGATCTAATTCTAAAAACTTCAGCTTAGGGCAGGTGACAGGGCTGACAGGAGGTGAGACTGGAAAGGTATATGGGAGAAGATTACTAAATTTCTTAAATGATAAGCTACCACAGTTGGATTTTGGTGTCGTTGTTGTTGGCAATAAAGAGCCATCAAGGGGCTTAAATATGGAAGTAAAGGGACAGATTTTTGCTTTAGAATACTTTAGTATCAATGTGAAGTGTCTCTTGGAAGTCAGACCTACTGAAAGAAGTAGGATAAATATGAAGTTACTTCACGTTATAGTTGTATAGACAGAAAACCTGAACTGAGGCAAGTGGATAAAAAAGGAGGGGGATATTTTTAAAATGACTGTGTGAAGAAACAATCAACAAAACTAAAAGGCAGCCTACAGAATGGGAGAAAATACTTGTAAACAACATATCTAAAAAAGGGTTAGTACACACAATTTATAAAGAACTCCTCAAACTCAACACCCAAAAAACCCAGTTAAGAAATGGCCAGAAGACACTTTGCCAAAGAAGATATCCAGATGGCTAATGGGCACATGAAAAGATGCTCAATATCACTCATCATCAGGGAAATACAAATCAAAACCACAATGAGATACCACCTCACACCTGTCAGAATGGCTAACATTACCAACATGAGAAACAACAGGTTTTGGCAGGATGTGGACAAAGGAGAACACTCTTGAACTCTTGGTAGGAATGCAAACTGGTGCAGCCACTGTGGGAAACAGTATGAATGTCCCTCAAAAAGTAAAAAATAGAGCTATCCTACAATCCAGCAATTGCACTACCTGGTATTTACCCAAAGGACACAAAAATACAGATTCAAACCCTAATATTTATAGCAGCATTATCAACAATAGCCAACAGTCAACATATCAACAGTTATTTCTCTGTGGAAAGAGCCCAAATGTCCATCAAGTGATGAATGAATTAAAGAAAATGTGTTATATATATGTGTACACACACACACACACACACACGCAATGGAATATCACTCAGCCATCAAAAAGAATAAAATCTTGCCATCTGCAGTGATGTAGATGGGGCAAGAATGTATTGTGCTAAGCGAAATAAGCCAATCAGAGAAAGACAAATACCATATGATTTTACTCATGTGGAATTTAAGAAACAAAACAGATGAACATATGGGAAGGGAGGAAAAAAGAAGGGAACAAACTACAAGAGACTTAATGATAGAGAACAAACAGGGTTGATGGAGGGAGGTGGGTGGGAGATGGGCTAGATAGGTGATTTGTATTAAGGAGGGCACTTCTGATGAGTATCGGGTGTTGTGTGTATGTGATGAATCACTGAATTCTACCCCTGAAACCAGTATTGGACTATATGAATTTAAATTTAAATCTAAAAAATTTAAATTAAAAAAAGAAGAAAAAAGAAAGTAAAAATAAAAATTATTATTTAAAAAATTTTTAAATGACCATAGTTTCTATTTGAGTGATCCTTGTAGATGATAAATACAAGGATAAGGAAGACTAAGACTTTCACTGGGGGATGGCAACTTCCGTGTCATAAGGACACCCAGGTAGCCTATAGAGAGGCTCAGTATGAGCAGAAACTGAGGTCTCTGGCCAGTAGATGCAAGGAACAAGGCCCACCAACACTTCTGTGAATGAACTTGAAGCAGAAACCGCTCAAGACCGTCAAAGGTGACCATGGCCCCTGCTAACAGCTTGCCTGCAACCTCATGAAAGCTGGCACCTCTCATATAAGCCACTCCACATCCCTGACCTAAAGAAACCTTGAGATAGTCGGTGTTTGTTATTCATTTTAAGTTGCCAAATTTTGGGATAATCTGTAGTATAGCAATATATAACTATATGACATATCTTTCCCATTTCCCCAAATGAAAAAATTGTTCATTTATTTCCTTACTGATTTTAAGAATCTTTGAAATTTTAGGGATGCCTGGGTGGCTCAGACAGTTAAGCGCCTGACTTTGGCTCAGGTCATGATCTCATGGTTCATAGGTTCGAGCCCCGCATCGGGCTCTGTGCTAAGAGTTCAGAGACTGGAGCCTGCTTCAGTTTCTGTGTCTCCCTCTCTCTCTGCCCCTCCCCTGCTCGTGCTCTGTGTCTGTCTCTCTCTTTCAAAAATGAATTTAAATTTTTTAAAAAAAATTCTTTGTAATTTTAGAAGGTTAGCTTTAACTCTCAAATGGATTGTGCATATTTCAACCCACTTTGTTATGTGTCTTTTAACATTTTTGCTCAGGTTTTATTTCAAGCAGCTTTTAATTTTCATGTCACAGGGGGTAGACTTTTTTCCTTTTTGACTTTTCTATCTTATTTCATATATAAAAATACATGCTTCAGGGCACTGGGGAGGCTCAGATGGTTCAGCATCTGACTCTTGATTTTGGCTCAGGTCATGATCCCGGGGTCACAGGACTGAGCACCAAGTCAGGCTCCATGCTGATCTGAAGCCTACTTAAGATCTTCTCTCCCTCTCCCTCTGCCCCTCTCCCCTACTCACACACACTCTCTCTCTCTTAAAAAAAAAATACATGCTTTATTTCAAAATTATTTCTTAAGAAATCATTTGTGCTTACTTCTATTTCTGTGTCTTTAAGTTCACTAATACTTTCTTTTGCAATGTCTTATCTGCTGTCATTTCCATCCAATGTATTTTTCACTTCAGACATTGTAGTTTTCACCCCTAGAAATTTGAACTGGGTCTTTTTTTTTTCCTTTATAATTTTCAAGTCTTGACTTGGGATGCTTAATCTCTTCTTTAGCTTCTTGAATGTGTGGATTATATTTATAATAACTTATTTAATATCCTTGTATACTAATTTCATTATCTTAGTCATTTCTGGCTCTTTTTCTATGGACTGACTCTTTCTTCTCTTTGAATCATGTTTTCTTCTATCAATGCATGCCTGGTAATTTTTTTTTTTTATTGGATGCCAGACATTGTGAATTTTACCTTGTTGGATGCTGATTACTTTTGAAATATTCCAGTAAATATTCTTGAGTTTTATTCTAGAACACAGTTAAGTTATTTGTGTTCAAGTAAACACAAGTGTTCAAGTGTTCAACTTGTGATCAGTAGATACTGATCCACTTAGAACTTGTTAAGCTTTGGTAGGTAGGACCAGAGCTGCATTCAGCCTAGGGCTAATTTTTCTGCATTAATAAGGCAAACTCTTCTGAGTACTTTACCTGATGCCCTGTGAGTTTTGAGGTTTTTCACTGTGGTTGTTGGCAACAGGAATGGTTTCCAGTCCTTTGTGAGGCATAAACCTCTCACATAGTTCTTTCCCCAGCCTCTAGGGTTTCTACTAGTTTTCTCACACACATTTGCTGAGCATCCTGCAAGGGGACCCTCTGAAGACCTCCAGAGCACTTTCCCTGTGTATAGCTCTGTTCTCAGTAATGGCTCCAGTGGCCTTGGTCTTACAGCTCCATCTCTTCAATTTAGAAAGATCCCTGGACTATCCCTGGACTATACTTGGTTTCCTCTTCCCTATAGCACAGACTTGAAACTCTCTCCAGACATGAAGCTGGGCAGTCCTGGGACTTGTGTCCTCTGTGCTCATCATTCATGGAATACTGGCCTTTGTTGCCTGGTGTCCAGTGTTTTATAATCATGTTGCTTCTCTGTGTCTTTTATTTTTCAGTTATTTCAGGAAGTAAGGTGAGATCACTGTCATTCCTCATGTTCTTCTAAATCTTTTGTTTTATACATTTATATCTTTAATCCATCTGGATTTTATTTTTGATGAGAGAAATATCGTTTTAATATTTTTGCCGATGGTTAGCCAGTTGCCCAACATCATATTTTTAATTATTCTCTTCTCTTTTCACCCAGTTTGAAATGTCACCTTTATAATAAGCCAAAATTTCATAGATATTTGAGTCTGTTTCTGAACTCCTTACTCCATCCCTTTGGTTTTCCTTTTTTTTTTTTTTTTTTTTTACTAAGTAGCAAAGTTTTTACTTATTGAAGTTTGAAAGTATGTTGCATTGTCTAGTAAATTGTCTCTAATTTCTTTTTATTTTCAAACTTTCTTTGAATATCTACACATTTTTCCTGCATTTTAACATATCTAAAGTGTTATTTTAATATAGTTTTCAGTTTCCTTCTCATATATCATAGATGTTATTTATTGAAATTGCATTACATATATAGGACCTAGACAGATTTGAAGATGGCAAGGAGAAGAGTTTGGAGAGTTCTAGCTCAGTGACTTCCATTTTCATGGTGAAGAAAGAGGCAAAGAAAACTTGGGAGTGAGTGGGCTAGGGTGAGACACAGACTAACGGGAAAAGTTTGAGTGAACCATATGTGCCATAATGAGTGGAGCCATTGGATCCCAGATAGGAAGGGCACTCATGGGTATACAAAATATTGACTGAATATCACAGCACTAAAAATAAAGAGTCATCAATGGGTATTTGTACTTCCCCATTTTCTTTCTCTTAAAATATGGCATATTATCATGACACTAAAAAGTCCCAGAGTCAGTATTTGTAATTACCGAGCCATAGCACCCCTAAAACACATCTCTAGCCATCTGATTTTTTTTGAAAATGCATGTCTCTCTAGTTCACTGTCATACCACCGGTGTCTAACATACTGTCCACCCAGAGTTGGCACTGAATATATACTAGTGGGATGAGTTAGTAAACTCCTGAATGAGCTCCTCTGACTTCTATGTAAGATGTTAGGTTGTTGTCTGTGCCTGCATACCTTCAGATTCAAGGTAATCTTTATCCAGCCAAAGATCGGAATGGTCAGTTCTCCAATTTCCTGGAAACAGGAAACTTACAGTGGATTTCTTCTGCTATACAAACTGGCACAACATCTTAACCTATTGTTTGAGAAGAGCCTTCTTCACTCATAAATTTCTTAAATCTTCTTTCCAAATTACCCAAGTTGTTCATGTAAGTAGGTTCATAAAAAAAACTAAGATAAAGCAGTTTAAGGCAGAAGTACCTGATTTCTTTCTACCATTCAGAGGCATTCATCTCAAAAATCGTGGTAAAGACGGGAGAGTCCGCTTTGTGTTAGTATGTGATTCTACTTAATTTTATCCTTAATGAACTGCACACTCCACTATTTGAGCCACTCAATGGTTTTGAAAAAGTAGACTCTCTTAGTTAAGGATAGTTTTCCAATAATTGTTTCTTGGCTTACATGTCAACAAGCATATGGTTTCGTTGGTGTGATACCTTCACTCTAAAACATCTCGAGGTAATTTCTCATGGAGAAAAACAGGGTGCTCTGGTTTTGGAGACAAAGTTTATTCTTCTTCCAATAAAAGATACATTTTAAGCAGCCGAGCAGTCTCCATGGAGACTCTTCACAGGAAAAGGAGAATTTAGAAAATTTAGAACCCAGTTAGACATTTTAGATGTTGGATTAACAAAAACTTTTGTAGAGCAAGTAGATTCACTTGGAACCTACTTCCTCCATGTTAACTTTTATTTTATTTTATTTTATTTTATTTTATTTTATTTTATTTTATTTTATTTTAAGGGAAGCAAAGCTTGAGTGCTTTAATAGCCCCTTCGAGACTGTTTGGCTATTACATAGCCCATAAAAAGCAGTATTTGGATGATTTAAAGGGAAATGAATCAGAAATTTAAATGTTCAGTTTTCTTCGTATGATACAAGATTTTTCTCCCCAGAGTCAATAAAAATGGTCCTGATGGTAAAACACATGTTGGATTTTATTGACACAAAAGTCATCTCTATGCATGTGCAGATACTTATGTCTATTCTAAAATATTTTTACTTAAAAATATTTAGATAACCGATCTTACATTTTTCTATGGATTAACAAGGGATCTAACAGCTTTCCCAATTTCTGCAGAAAGGACAATTTTCCTGCATCAAACCTGGTTGATTAAATTCTGTAGATCTTGTAAAGTCAGAGCCAGACAGAAATACCATTTCAGTTCCACAGGCGATGTTCTCATGACGTTTCCCTCAAAAGCTATTTTAGGCTTCTCAGTTACACCCAAAATGGGTGATGGTGATATAATCCAGAGCTTTCATGTAACTGGTTGGCAACATTTTAAATTTGGTTATTCCTAATACATTTAATGTTTATGTCTTCTTACATTTAAACGAGATTTTCATTTAGTCACTGGACTTGGGTGATGCAAGAATTTCTATCTGAGTTAAGAAATGGCCCCATCCTCCCCAAATATAAAGAAAAGAGGAGTCAGCAAACCTAATTATTTTTTTCCCTGCTCTGCTCTCCATTACCTCCACCAGGGACACTGGGCAACTCTATCACATTTCAAGCCCCAGTCTTCTCATGTGTAAATTAGGGTGTTTAGATGATCTCCGGGATCCCTTTCACAGGGCATGTAGTAATTATACATTAAGTGGTAACATTTGATTTTGTTGATTAACTTGCTTCATGATGAATATTTAAATACCTTAATTTTTAGATTCCCAAAGAGTTTAGAAGTTGACTCAAAGTCTTGGACTTGTGTCTTGCCTCACTGTTCATTGGCTGTGTAATCTTAGGGAAATTTCTGCATTTTTTAAAAGTTTATTTATTTATTTCTGAGAGAGGGAGAGAGAGAATCCCAAGCAGGCTCTGTGCTGTCAGCACGGACCCCAGTGCAGGGCTTGAACCCCCAAACCAAGACATCATGATCTGAGCTGAAATCAAGAGTCAGACACTCAACTGACTGAGCCACCCAAGTGCCCCGCTGAATTTTTTAAAGACTCAATTTCTTCATCTGTGAAACGGGAATTGAGGTAATACTATCAGGCACAGTTCTTTGTTGCAAATAATAGAATCCACTCTGGCTAGTTTAGGCAGAAAAATACTGTGTGAAAATATTAAGCAAGTCCCAGAATCCTCTGGAGGGCAAGAAAACGAGACTTAGAAATGATGAGGCCAGAAACACCACCAGATCAGACTATGGAATTTGCTGCAATGAAAACACCATTGCTGCCAACACTTGGCAACAACTCTGCTTCTTGGAGAGACTTTGTAGTTTGCATTGATAAAACTTGGTCCTGAGACCAGGAGCTCAGCCATTGAGCCCCTTGTGGTCATGTTCACCTGGGATGGACGCCATTCACGTCTACCTCCATGTAAGCTTTAGCTTCCAAGCTCAGGACTCACATAGGTGTTTCTGATTGGCAACACCTTGTTCATACGTCTGATGTCAGCAACAGGGGAGCCTGGGACAGTGACTTCTGGGTTTACCTTGGGGGTTACAATGTGGGAAACTCTCCCAAACTCAGAAAAGATGTTCAGAAGATATTAGACAGCCTGAAACTACCCTACCAAGGTGAAAAACAATGAATGATAACTACTATCTTTTAAAGCTTACGCTATTCAAAGAAAAATAATGTAGATGAAGCTTGTAAATGAAAATTGCCAGGAAATCTATATAAATGTGCTTTCTTTTAAAATTTTGTGTACACACACACACACACACCATGGCTATAAAATATATTCTTATTTTGAAAAATTCATGAAGTAGAGAAAAATTATAGAGAAGAAATAAGTATCATCCAATAGTCCTACCAGCAGGATAGCAGATAACCACTCTTACCATTCTGATTCATACCTATACATCCAGCTAATATAGTTATAATTATATAACATATATCATACATACTTATCTATATCATACATAGACACACATACAGATTTGTGTGTATACACACATAATAATCATATGTGATTTTATACTCAAATTAAGAAATTTAAATAGTTACAGACATCTTTCTACGCTAATAACTGTTGATCAGCACAATCATGTTTTAAGGCTGTATCTAATGCAGTTGTATAAATATACAATAATTTCTCCACTAGTTGCCTCAGCAGGGGTAATTTCAAAATTTTTGCTTTTATCAGGAGAGTTATGGTGAATATCAGTATAACCAAATACTTATGTGGAGTAATTCCTTATGATGAATTTAGAGAAACAGAATTGCTGTTTAAAGTATAAACAGTTGAAGAGACTTTTGATACATGCAATAAAATTGGGTTTAGAAAATTGGTAACAATTTATATGTGCAACATTTGAGCGTGAATTTCCCCCACATTGTCATAATGCTTGGTATTATCAACTGTTTTTATTTTTCTCAAATTTTTAGGAGAAAAATATCTCCTTAATGTTTAACTTGAATATCTTAGTTTACTACTTAAATGTATTTATATATATATATATATATATATATATATATATATATATATATATATATATATATATATATATTTTCCACTTATATTTCTGGTTTTTAAATTTTTTTAATGTTTATTTATTTTTGAAAGAGAGAGAGACACAGTGCAAGCAGAAGAGGAGCAAAGAGAGAGAGGGAGACATAGAATCCAAAACATGGTCCAAGGCTCTGAGCTCTCAGCACAGAGCCCAAGGCGAGGCTCAAACCCATGAACCATGAGAGAATGACCTGAGCCAAAGTCAGACACTTAACCTACTGAGCCACCCAGGTACCCCCCACTTATATTTCTTTATGGGTGAACTATGTGTTTATGTCCTTTGTCTACCAGAAGATTGATTTTTTAAAATTTTATTTATTGTTTTTTACTCTCTCTGTATAAAGATGTTAAAAATTCGTCTTCCATGTGTCCTCCAAATACCTTTTCCAAGGATGTCATTACCTCCTATTAAAATTGAGGTAGGGGCACCTGGGTGAATCAGTCAGTTAAGCACTTGACTTCAACTCAGGTCATGATCTCACAGTTCGTGGGTTCAAGCCCCATGTTGGGCTTTGTGCTGACAGCTCAGAGCCTGTAACCTGCTTCAGATTCTGTGTTTCCCACCCACCCCACCCCCCGCCCCTCCCCTGATCACACTGTCTCTTTCTGTATCTCAAAAATAAATAAATGTTAAAATTGAGGTAAAACATATTTTGTTTGCCACCTTATCTAGCATAATGCTTTGCATATAAGGATTGCTCAATAAATAAACTGAATGAACAGCTCCCAGTCTAGTGGTGGAGACAGATATGTAGACAATACTGATGAGAGGAAAAACCCAACAGATGTATGTAAATAGGTATCCAGGGCACAGAGGAGGAAGAAAGAAACTGTGCCCAGGGAACCTACCCACTAACAAGTTACCTACAGGCAGAGTTGTTCACTGACTTACTAACTTGCCCTGAAATGTTATTCTCTCATAGTTGATGTGTTGATGGCACTATGTTACCACAGAAAGGAGTTGGGTCCATGCCAGATATGAGATGCACAAATCCCAAGGGACTGAAAGAGGCAGAAATTTGTCTGAGCCAACACAGAACACAATGGCAGCTCTGAAGAGGACAGAAGTCCTCTGCACCCACAAGCCCTGTTTATTTTCTCCTCTGGCAGCAGGGGTAGCATAGGTCAGCTGAAATGGTGCATCCTGATGAATATTTATTGACCCAAAATGTCACGCTGACAGACATGTGGACAGGCAGACACAGAGGCCTCACTTCTCTGCTCCCAAGGTTGTGACACGGCTGACATTTCCCTGCACGGGTCCTGGCTTCTCCAGCTGCTCCTGGGGAGGCTGGTGTCCTGCTGCTGGAGGTCAATTCCAATACTATGGCCCGTGCTTTCCATGTGCTGCTGCCCAGGCCTCTACCAAATGGCGGTCTCCAGACACCTTTCATTCTCCCAGCCCGCACATTCGATCACCCAGCCAGTCTCTATTTCAATCATTTCTCTACAAGCTCTTCCATCTCCTCCTTAATTCCATTGCAAGAGTTATGAGAGGCCAGGGGTGCCTGGGTGGCTTAGTCGGTTAAGCGTCCAACTTTCGCTTAGGTCATGATCTCACGGTTCGTGGGTTCGAGCCCCGCATCGGGCTCTGTGCTGACTGACAGCTCAGAGCCTGGAGCCTATTTCGGAGTCTGTATCTCCCTCTCTCCTCTGACCCTCCCTTGCTCACGCTCGCTCTCTCTCTCTCTCTCCTAGAAATAAATAAAAATATTAAAAAAAAAAAAGTTATGAGAGGCCAAATGAATCATCTGTTTTACAGAGGGGAGTCCTGGGTGACACCAAGAACCATCTTTATGGTAGAGAAATGGGTTCTGCTTTTGCTATAAAAAGTAATTGGCTGGTCATAAAGGTGACTTTTTCTCCTTTATTCTTCATGTTTTCCTCTTCATTTTGGGGGGTTTTCTTTCCATATCTTCCATCATAGCTGACTTTACTTAATTAATATTTATTTCAAAAATATTTTATTACTATAATCTACAGAACAGAAAACTATGAAAGGCAAATGTACAGGTCAAAATAATTATTACAGGGCACATGTACCCCAATGTTCATAGCAGCACTCTCAACAATAGCCAAAACATGGAAAAAGCCTAAGTGTCCATCAATGGACGAGTGGCTAAAATGAACAAATCAGGAGACTACAGATGCTGGTGAGGATGTGAAGAAACAGGCACCCTCCTACACTGTTGGTGGGAATGTAAGCTGGTGCAGCTCCTTTGGAAAACAATGTGGAGTTTCCTCAAAAAATTAACAATAAAACACCCCTATGACCAGCAATAGCACTGCTAGGAATTTACCCAAGGGATACAGGAGTGCTGATGCATAGGGGCACATGTACCCCAATGTTCATAGCAGCACTCTCAACAAAAGCCAAAACATGGAAAGAGCCTAAGTGTCAATCAACGGACGAATGGATCAAGGAGATGTGGTTTATCTATACCATGGAATACTTCGTGGCAATGAGAAAGAATGAAATCTGGCCATGTGTAGCAACGTGGATGGAACTTGAGGGTGTTATGCTGAGTGAAATAAGTCAGGCAGAAAAGAGCAAATACCATATGTTTGCACGTACAGGAGGATTAGAAGGAACTTAACACAGGACCATGAGGGAGAAGAAGGGGAAAAATAGTGGGAGAGAGGGAGGGAGGCAAACCATGAGAGACTCTTGAATGTCAAGAACAAACTGAGGGCAGATGGGGTGAGGGGAGGGAAAGGGGAGTGATGGGCACGGAGGAGGGCACTTGTGGGGATGAGCACTGGGTGTTATATGGAAACCAACTTGACAATAAACTATTTTAAAAAAGGCTAACCTCATTTCAGATATAATTTTGAAAACAACCCACATTTATGATGATAGTTTGTATAGCCACTTTGAAAATACCAGACACCTCTTTCAACTGAATTGTTACTAGTTACCATGATACATTCACATGTAAAAGAGAAAACATGCCAAATATAATAAACTGCATTTTCAATTGAAAGTAAAAAAAAAATTCTTACAAGGCTAATACTCTTGTAAACACCTGTCCATAATAACAGAATTTTTGTAGTCACTCCAGAAGCTCTGAGTATGCCTCCCTATCAACTACTACCCCTCTCTCTTGGAAGAATAATCACTCTCCTAACTTATTGCAACTACTTCCCACTTTTCCTTACAGTCTCTCTCTTTTTATTTATTTATTTATTTATTTATTATTATTTTTTAAATGTTTTATTTATTTCTAGGAGAGAGAGAGAGAGACAGACAGCGTGAGCAGGGGAGGGTCAGAGAGAGAGGGAGTCACAGACTGAAACAGGCTCCAGGCTCTGAGCTGGCAGTCAGCACAGAGCTCGACGCGGGGCCCGAACCCACGAACGGCGAAATCGTGACCTAAGCGAAAGTCGGACGCTTAACCGACTAAGCCACCCAGGCGCCCCTCTCTCTTTTTTTTAAAGCTTAGTTCTTTATCCTGAGAGAGAGAGCATGTGCGCACACAAGAGCGGTGAAGGGCAGGGAGAGGGGGGGAAAGAGAGAATCCCAAGCAGGGTCTGCACTGTCAGCACAAAGCCTGATGCAGGGCTCAAACTCATGAACCGTGAGGTCATGACCTGAGCTGAGATCAAGAGTTGGAAACTTAACCAACTGTCCCTGCCCCGAGGCGCACCTTCTTTACAGTCTTTTTTTTTTTTTTTTTAACATTTATATATTTATGAGAGACAGCATGGGCAGGGAAGGGGCAGAGAGAGAGGGAGACACAGAATCCAAAGCAGGCTCCAGGTTCTGAGCTGTCAGTACAGAGTTTGACATGGGGCTCGAACCCACAAACTGTGAGATCATGACCTGAGTTGAAGTTGGACACTTAACCGACTGAGCCACCCAGACACCCCCCAACCCATCTTTTTACAATCTTAACACCCAATTGTACATTCCTAAACAGTGGTTTTACATAGATAGATATAGAATAGACACGGATATAGATACAGATATCTTTTAAGCATCTTTTAATCCATAAGTTTCCCCTCCATCTCCTTATTTTTCTTTACAATTCATTTATTGAAGAAACTGGGTTACATAAAAGTAGTCTCCTATGATCTGGGCTTCACTGATTGCTTCCCCAGATCTAGTTTAGTCTGTTCCACTGGCCTCTGTGTTTCCACTTAATCCCAGTCCGGGTTCACCAGGCGTGACAACCTCATGGCTGATGTGTTCTTCATCAGACGGCACGTGTGTCTCAATGTCTCTCTTTTCATAAAATCCATTCTCATTGATGTCTTATATTCTGTTTCTTAACTCCTTAAGGTATGCTGATATTCCAATGCTGTGATTCTTTCTTCATGATTTGTTGAAATATTCTAATTAAGTACCTGTGTAGTTTTGGTTTTTTCAGCAGTACAATCTGCACAGGAAAGGCATGATTAAAGCTATTTCCAAAAAAAAACCAGTTGGTTCCCTAGCATCTTCCCTAGACGTCATTTTGATTTTTTTTAAAAATATTTTTATTTTATTTATTTCTAGGAGAGAGAGAGAGATAGCGTGAGCAGGGGAGGGTCAGAGAGAGAGGGAGGCACAGACTCTGAAATAGGCTCCAGGCTCTGAGCTGGCAGTCAGCACAGAGCCCGACGCGGGGCTGGAACCCACTACTGCGAGATCATGACCTAAGCGAAAGTCGGACGCCCAACCTACTAAGCCACCCAGGCGCCCCCATTTTGATTTTTTAGAGCTAATTTTGTAAGTAGTCAAATAAGCAACTAATCATTCCTTCCGAGGATGTCGCACATCCTAGGAGGGAGCAGGGAACCAGCAGCCTCTGAACCAGGGGAGAGGTTAGACCAGCAATGTGGGAACCCATGTAAGAGCCCGGCAGGTAGGCAAGGCTGCTTGTCTAAAGCAGATTATATTGGCCACATTAACAGATAGTCAGTACTTGGGAAGGGATTCAAAAGCGGCCTCTCTGCAGACACTCTGCCTTCCTCTACATCTCAGCATGTTATCCCTTCTTAGTTCATCTTCCCTTATTCCCATCGCTCTGCTCAACCCTCTCCACCCCCTCACACAGAACGTCTGCAAATGTCAGGTGTACCTCAGTTCACCTCCAGTTGCTCATGGAGCATCTCTCCTCCATTTTTTTCCCTTTAGGAGTAGCTGAGGATTGTGGATGTGGGCTGTGTTGGGGTGGGAGTTGGGGGCGGGGAGGGGTGAGGAGGCTGGTGCTCTTTGTAAGTAGATCAACTTTTCAAGTTTGATTAGAGTTCCCAGCAGGGCCCTAATTGTCCTTTGAGGAATTCCAAATTCTTCTTTCAACATTTTTTTATCGATATGTAATTCACATACCATACAATCTACATTTTTAATTTTTTTGTAAATGTTTATTTTTGAGGGAGAGAGACAGAGTGCTAGTGGGAGAAGGGGCAGAGAGAGAGGGAGACACAGAAACTGAAGCAGGCCCCAGGCTCTGAGCTGTCAGCATAGGGCCAGATGCAGGGCTCACACTCAGGAACCTGAGATCATGACCTGAGCAGAAGTTGGGATGCTTAACTAACTGAGCCACCCACGTGCCCCCAATCTGCCCTTTTAAACTGTACAATTGATTGGTTTTAACATATTCAAAAAGTTGTGCATCTATTACCACTATCTAATTTTAGAGCATTTCCCTAAAAAAACCTCGGACCCATTAGTAATCAGTCTGCTTTATCCCATCCCTCACTCGCTGGTAACCATTCAGCTACTTTCTCTCTGTGTTTTCCTGCTGTGGACTTTGAATATAAACAGAATAATATAATACATCAACTTTTGTATCTGGCTTCATTCACTTATGTTTTCAAGGTTCATCCATGTTGTAGCAGGTATTCATACTTCATTCCATTTATGGCTGAATAATATTTCATTGTATGGATGTAGAACATTTTATCCACTCATCATGTGATGAACATTTGGCTCATTCCACCTTTTGATTATTGTGAATAGCACTTCTGTGAATACTTGTGCACACATTTTTGTGTACTCATATGTTTTCAGTTCTCTTGGTGTGTACTTAATGGAATTGTTGGGTTGCATAAGTCTATGTTTAACTTTTTAAGGAATTGCCAACTTGTTTTTCAAAGAAGCTTATACCATTTTACACTCCAACTAGCAGTTTACAAGGGCTCCAGTATACAAGGGCTCCAGTTTCCCCAGATCCTTATCATCCCTTCTGATTTTCTGTCTTTTTGATTTTCACCATCCTTGTGAATGTGAAGTGGTATCTCATTGTGGTTTCAATTTGCATTTCCCCAATGACTGGTGACATGTTGCATTTTTTTTTCATATGTTTGTTGACCATTTACATATCTTCTTTGGAAAATTTTTAAAAAACATACTGATCATTTCCCAGAGAGGTTTGTCTTTGGTTACTAGTTCTCTCTAGTTTTCTTCTTTTCCTCTCCTCTACTTAGAATATGGGGAGAAAGTCGTAGAGTATTCTGTGTACCTGTCCCTTGGCCACATCTTCACTCAGAGGCCACTGCAGAGTAGCAGACTTGGGAGTGGGAGCAGGGTGGGGGAAAAGGGTGATGTTTCTGTGTGTGCTTGATTTGCAAAAACTGCCTAAGGGAGATGAAAAACATCCAGTCAGTTTAGTATCCATCTTTCTTTTTGGGTCCTATTTTTGAACAGTTCCTCTTTTGAGATTTAGGAGAGGGTGAGGGGAGTAGAGGTCCTAGAAATCATGTTTGCCTTCTAAGGAGAGAACCAAAAAAAAAAAAAAAATAAGAATCCATTATTATTGATAAATAAGTTGATGAGGCAGGGTGCCTGGGTGGCTCAGTTGGTTAAGCATTTGACTTCGGCTCAGGTCATGATCTCACGATTCGTGAGTTCCAGCCCCACAATGGGCTCTGTGCTGACAGCTAGGAGCCCAGAGCCTGCTTCAGACTCTCTCTCTGCATCTCTCTGTCTCTGTCTCTCTCTCAAAAATAAAACAGTAAAAAAATAAAAAACAAAAAGTTGTGAGGCATTTATGGCCAGGACTGGCTCCAGGCACCTTTTCCTTTTCCTCCTCAGCTCTTCCTCTCAGCAAAGGACATAATAAATTCCTTAGTCTTGAGCCACAGGGACCTTATCATGTCAAGGCAACATACACTGAATGAGGCTCAGATATTATCTGTGTGCTTCACATTGTGCTGGGCGCTGGGGCAAGTTTACAGGAACTATAAGTTAGTTTCTTTTTCTCTCATTTACTCAACAAATCTTTTGAGCACCTAAGTACCAGACTCAGTGCTTCCCTGAAGGAGACCAACTTGAGAAAAAATAACTCAGAACCCAAGTCAACGTTTGATGCATTCCATGCACATGGTCCCCATATGAAGTAGAGCTCCAGAAGAGAAGAGGCAGGCATTGAGTGATGTCCCCATGAGGTACAGAGTCATGGGGGGAGTGGCCAGAGATGTAGCTCCCACCACTGGCCAAAGAAGCTTGAACTGGGAGCTTCAAGCTCAAGGAGGAAGGGATATCAATACCATGCAGGTGGAAACAATGCTTTTGAGCTTTTGCACATTTTCCTGAGCTTCCCATCTCATACCTTAAAGGAGGCTATCTTATTCCCTGTGCTATGTTATTTATGGAGGAAAGAAGTAAACTTAATCCATCATCAACTGCTAGGAGGGTATTCTTTAAATCTAATCTCATTGAGCTCCCTGCACCTTTTCTATCGCCATTTCCTTTTTAGTCAGTGTCAATTAGTTCCCCATTGCTGGTTTTAGTTTTCTACGTGATAAGCAAAGGTTTTGAATCCATCTTGATTAAAGCCCCAACCCCATCCTGCCAGCTTCCTTTGAAGTTCATGTAAACTCTATATTCAGATCAGCTGCCCTGGGCACAGAGAAAGATGAGCTATGAGCTGTGCAACATGAGGGCGCCAGGCCAGATGCTTCAAGGCAGGCAGCTTCCTTCTGGGAATAGAATCACTAGAGAGTTCCATCTCTCTGGAATGGTTTAGGTGTGGCTGAGGGAAGGAAAAAAAGCACAAAAATTTTTAAAAAAATGAAAAGATGATTTCTCAAGTCTCTTCCAGACGCTGTCCAAATGAGACTAAGATCTATTTGTTAAAGCTGGTAGCAGGCTTTCCAATGCTTGGGACTGCCCAGAAATCTGAATATCCCCTTTGGTAAGTTGGAGGGGTGGTTCATTATGTAGAGGAAATCAAGAAAGGAGAGCATGGGATATTATTAAATATCTACCACGGTGTTTTTCTCTTATTTGTGCAACAACCACTCTGTCCTCTGTCCTTTTACAGATTGCCTCTTCACGTCTTCACATCTCTTGGGTTTTTCTTCTTCTTCTTTTTTTTTAATGATAATTTATTTTTGAGAGAGAGAGAGAGAGGGAATGCAAGTGGGGGAGGGACAGAGAAAGAGGGAGACACAAAATCTGAAGCAGGCACCAGGCTCTGGGCTGTTAGCACAGAGCCAGATGCGAGGCTTGAACTCACAAACTGCAAGATCATGAGCTGAGCTGAAGTCGGACGCTTAACCGACTGAGCCACCCAGGCGCCCCTCTTGTTTTTTCTTTATTCTCCCTCTCTCTGTCTCTTTCTACCTCTCTGTCTCTCTTTCTGTGGAACCAATATCTTCCCCTTATTTGCCTCTTCGTCTTCCACTTATTTTTTTCTCTTTATATGCATTTTCAAGTGGATATTTGCAGCTCTGATAGTAATATATTTTAAAGAAGCCACTTTACTTTGGGGAACAGTCTTCATTCCTAAAATATAATCATCCTTAATTTCTCTCTAATGCTACAATTCTGATTCTTTGAAATACTTATTTTGTTTAAATAATACACTTTCTTCTGAACCACCAAAAATCTGTGGAAATTGACCATGTAATGGCTGACAAGCCAAGTGATAAATAAATCCCCTTGTTTTTCTCTTTGGGGCTCCCTTTACTCTGCGTCCATATGAGAAAGTCAAAACACTGTCTCAGCCACTGCCATGCCCCCGCCCACAGTCCCCAAAGCCTGAGAATCCTAGTGATGTGTCTCTGCAGCAGAAGCCCCCCACATTCCATCAGCAGCTCAGGACCTGGGGAAAAGGGATAAAGAAGAGGAAAACCTCGGAAAATCCAATTTTTAAAAGGAGAATTTTTTTGTGGTGTTAAACTCCCTCCCAGAGATCACTATACGTAGCTCAGACTGCACCCACTATCTTCTGTGCCATGTAGTTTCAAAGTTCTTTCCCAGATAGAATATCTAAGAGAGCCCCCCCAAAAAGGAATGATTTTTATTTTCCATATGGTACAGTCTAGTAATTCTGGCATTTGACCACATTTATGTAAACATGCAGAGATACCTATAAATTATTGGACTTATCCCAGTTTGAGTTTCCAACTATGTACTACAATCATTACAGCTGTTCTTACTTTAGCCTCAGAAGATATTTTGGTCCGCTTATATGGCTGATTAGTCATTTAGACTGTAGACTACATTTATGACATTGTTTGGGGGTGGGGAACATACCAGATATTCACTGGAGGCACCAAAAATCCATATTTAAGCCAAAAGTTCTTCAAACTTGTGGGAGTCCCCTAACCATACCTCTCATGCCCTGAGTAACAACTCTCAGTCACCCAGGGTCACCCCACACCTTGAGATGACTTCACGAGAGCCTGGGCTTCCCCTACATGCCCCGCCTCGAGTATTTAGCTTGAAGAGAGTAAGAGGCCAGAGAACTGAGAGCCTCACTTTTTAAGAGAGGGCCCCACCCAACAGATCTAACCTAAGCCTTGTTGGTGCACCTTAATAGTAGTTAGTATTGAAGGAAACTCAGCAGTAGAGACTAAACTGAGCTTTTTTCACTCAACTCGCCCTGCCTGTCCCTACCACAGGTCTAGCCTACAATCCAGGCTGAGCTCAGAGCCGGGAGTAAGGTCCCATGGGTGGAAATTTTGGGTTCTACCCTGGTGCCAATATCCGGGTCAACCTGCAGGGTGCCCTAAAGCAGCTGCTGCCTCCCACAGCTCAATTGCTCTAGTACTTGGAGGAGTTAGTCCACCGTATTATTTGTAAATTGCCATGCAATTTACATAGCATCCATTCACATAGCATCTTAAGGTGTGTGTTTTTTTTTTTTTTTATCATTACTCTGTTGCAATCATAGCCTTTTTTTTTTTTTTTAAGTTTATTTGAGAGAGAGAGAAAGTGTGAGTCGGGCAGGGGCAGAGAGAGGGAGAGAGAGAGAGAATTCCAAGGAAGCAAGCTCAGCAAATCAGTGCAGAGCCCAATACGGGGCTCCAACCTACGCTCAGTGGGTTCATGACCCGAGGGGACGTCAGTTGCTTAACTGACTGAGCTGAGCCACCCAGGCATCCCGTAGCATCTTAAGTTTTAGGCACTTCCCCGCCCTCCTGCCCCCCAAAAACTTTTATATGTTTTATTTAATTTTTTTATTTGCACTTCATGATCACTAAGAAGGGCAGCTGTAGAGAGAAGTAGAAGGATTTCACTAAGTTTATGTGGGAATCTGCGGTGGAGACAAGATTAGAAGTCAAGTATCCTGACTCCCAGACCTGTGCTCTTTCCACAAAAGCTCCTCACGGGGAGGATAATAATAAACAGAAAACACTTCTGCTATCCCTTTTATTTTCTTTTCCTCTTTAAAACTTTGACATGTTTTATTTATGTCAGTTCTCCTGAGATCAGTTTTCATGAAACTCTAGTACTTTACTGGCTGCCCTCCATGCTCAAACAATGTAGGGTAGGATCTCCAGTCTTGTTCTGATTTATTCAGCAGATGGAGAGTTATTATCAATATTTCTTCAGAGTTCGAGGAGGGATTTTTGGATGATAAAGTTCGTTTCCATTTGTCATCATTTTATCCCCGGTGCTGGCTTTGGAGGCTCTGATTTTTGCTGTACGAATGTGAACCAGGAGGCTGCATTCAACTTGGTCCGTGTTCAAAGCCAGAAGAATGGAGCAGGATGCAGAAATATATGGTACCCTTTGGCAACTTGGTGGACATTGCGACTTCAGAGAAAGCCAGTGTCTACTCGGATCTTTATTTCTTTTTTTTTTTTTTCCCTCTGATCTTTATTCTTATCTCTTTAAACCTGGAAGAGGTCATAGAAAACATGGAGTAATTCTGGTTCAAGGCTTTTGTTCTCACTGAGGCAGAAAATGAGATTCAGAGAAGTCAGGAAACTTGTCTGCAATCACACAGCTCCTTGGGGGCAATGCTGGAACTAACTCAGTCAGGTCATTTGTTCTGGGCCTGAGGCGTTGTCCGTGAAACCACAGGGCCCCTCAAAGACAAGGGCTGGCTACACCTGGAGAATTCTGAGGGACATTCTATGTGATTAATTCAATTCAGCCTAACAAGCCCTCACTGAGTCCACCACGGGGAAGACCAGCAAGGTCTTGTGTGGACCCCACAGGCTCGTAAGGGCTGACAGGGCAAGTCAATTTCATCCTCTCCCCCATCCTCCTCCAAGGGGCTGGAGTTCAGGCCTCCTGGGCTATTGCTATGTCTACATTGAAAAATCCACTCTGAGGCCTCAAATCTTTTATTTGGATGGATGGGGCCCTTGCTGTCTCTTTCTTTCCTGCGGTAATAAAAAGAAGGGCTGTGGAGAGGCTTTCCTACCAAACCACAGGAAGATTAAAGGGCTAGGGAGGAGGGACGAGTTTTGAACGTGGAAGTCACAGAGCTCTTGGGCCCTGAAAGGAGCCTTCTCGTTATTGATGGTGGCTCTGCCACAGCTGTGGCTTGGAAATGGGAGAGACAGGAGGCAGGAGAGACCCACGTGTGGGTTTGCATAGCTCTGACCATGCCCCGCCGATATTCGCTGCCCACATTGGACTTGGCTCCCTCCTCGCCACCTTCTCCCTCCCTCACAGGCAGGAAGCACAGTGGGGGAGGAGTTGAAATTGCTAAGAATAGCCATGTCTTTGGGACTTGCTCTTTTCAAGGAATCAATGGAATTAGAAATGAGATATTAGCTTTAATCAGTCACATATGTTGGGTTCTCAGCCCCTAGGAAAAGAATTTCTGACTGCAACTCCTCACCCAGTGGGGAAAATGCATCTACACCTGTGGGTCTGATGGGGCCCCTCTTCTGTCCTCTGGAGGGTCCAGGACAAAAGTACATGCTGTACTAAGTATATGCTGTCAGTCTGTCATCTGGTCTGATCTGAAGTGGCCAGACTTCTGACTAAGCATCCCCTATGTGGCTTTTCAACAAGTGTAGAAGAATTTCAAGGCACACATAGATCCAGACGGAGCCAAGAACTGGGGGCTGGAAGAGAATTCCGCCTTCCCCTTTGTCTTTATTGCTTATGATGCTTAGATGTGGGGGCATTTGGACAATTAGGCACACCACAAAAGGATGGGGGTTTTTTTGTTTTGTTTTGTTTTGTTTTACTTTCATTTTACAAAAATTTTGAATTACAAGAATAGTCAAATGAACCCCTGTGGGCCCATCATATAGATGGTCAGCAGGTTTTCACTGAGTGTGTGAGTTTCTCAATACGGCCTCCTGGCTTCCTGTGTCAGAATCACCCCCAGGCCTCTCCGCTCCGGATGTCAGGCTGGGATGCCGCAGCGTTCCCCAGGCAGTGTTGATGTGTCAATCCGTGTGAGCCTTCTTGTGTGCCTCACACTGGGTCAGGGATCTATGAATTTGCCCCTGAGTTCTTTGTGTTACCAACCCCACCAGGGCCAGTGGCTATTATGCTAATTGTACCATCTCATCACATTACACCTTTGCAAAACAAAAATAAACGGGGAGAATCAGCCCCTTTTCTTTTTCTAACATAGCACTTTTCCACTTAGCTACTATGCACGACCCTTGTTCGAACTTAACAGACCTGGTAGTGAAAATAAAACCTCATGTTAAGCGTCTTGCCAACTTTTTAATACTTAAGTTTATGATTCATGCTGCAAGTTGGTTGTACAGCCCCAGACCTGTGCCTAACTGGAAATATCCTCTGTGAATTATTTGTGTACGGATAATAGGTATGCATACACATACATTCACACTAGTAGAACTTTTACATGTTGACATTTAAGTATGCCAAAGAGAGCAAAGAGCAGAGTTCATTTTCTGGAGAGACTCTAAGTCCAAGGTCGAGTCTACAGTTGTCTATAGTTTGGAGTCTGCATTATGTCATTTCAAAACAATTTTTAACATTTATTCATTTTTGAGAGATGAAGAGAGACAGAGCATGAGTGGGGAAGGGGCAGAGAAAGAGAGAGACAGAGAATCTGAAACAGGCTCCAGGCTCTGAGCTGTCAGCACAGAGACCAACGCAGGACTCAAACTCACAAACTGTGAGATCATGACCTGAGCTGAAGTTGGACACTTACCCAACTGAACCACTCAGGTGCCCCTGCATTATGTCATCTAAAGCACCAGGAGTTGAAGAAGCACGGGTGGCTGAGTTGGAAAAGGACAGGGATGGTGGTCAGGGAGCAGAAAACAGATGAGGTGTTTGGCACACTAAAATCATCATCAGACAGCAGAGGCATGGCCAGGTAAGAGATTGCAGCCACTCCCCTGGGCTCCTTCAGATCACTACATGTTTCTCATGCATATTTGTCTTCCTCACGACACCACGAACCATTTGCTCACTGCTCCTTAGAATGCCAGTCCTCAGCTTCCTCTGAAGGTGCCACTGGCACCATTTCAGGGCTTACAGAGGGCCAGAAGACCTGGATCCTGCCCCCAGGGCCCAAATTCTGGTCTCTCTCCTGGCTTGCACTGCTCACAGCCATTGTGTTGCACAATTCCAGGAATCATATTCACCGCCATAGAATACAGTGTGGATGGACACCCCACAGCTGGGCACTAGGTAGCCCCAGACGCCTTCTGGAAGCACCACTATGGCCACTGTGGGCACAGCCTCTGAGTTAGCGGATCAGAATTTGTGTGTTTCACACTTGCCTTCCTACTGCTCACTCACTGGCAAATGCCACTCTGCTACAGTTTTATGCCACTTTCCCAGGGATGCCTGGGGGCCACGTCCTGTTAGGGAGCTAACCCTCCTCTGCCACCCCAGTACCTTTTATCTTCAGCCTTCCCAGCCCTGTTCTTTAAGTATCATAAATGCTGAGAGCATCCGGGATGCCTGCAGTTGCAGTTTATCGAGGTTCCAACAGAGGCATTAGAGTTATGGCTCTTGGAGAAAGGACGGATAAATATGATATTTGGGGCACACATTTTTTCAATTATGGGCAGCTCAAACCCGGTACCGCTCCTCATCCATCTCAATCTGAAGGCTGGTGGGGAGGCTGCTCCCCTACATCTTTGCACACTTAATCTCAAACCCCACTCATGCAGCTTCTAAATTTTTTAAGATTAATCAGATCTAAGTCTTGCAAAGTGCACACTCTGATTTATATGAGTTTTGGCAAACAGGCACACCGAATAAAAAGCTTCTTAGTTGGAAATGACAGCATCGGGGGAACAAGGCTGGGAAGCCATAGAAGGGCACCCTGTTTTGATGAGCTGGTGGCAGCTCCTGGAACTCAGCTAAAGGAATCTAAATATGCTGATGTATTAAGGTGGGGACCTCTAGGTAACATGGCAGGGACTGGTGGTGTGTTTTCCCATCCTTAGATTTATCTTTGAGCTCTAGTGCCTCTGAAGGAAAACCTTAGAAATCCAGTCTCAGAGGAAATGTCACGAAGCTCTGTAAGGATTCTGTTGTCGGAGCTGGAGGTGAAGGGTGGGAAGCTGGAATCAGTTCTGACTCAAGAGCTCATCTTCTAGAAAGATGCCCAATTGTCCAATGTCTGGGGACCAGAGAGCTCAGTGAATTCACACTCGATTGAAGCCATCCAAGCTATCCAAGAAGGTCCAACATAATGAACCAATATGGCGACAATCAATGTAGGATTGATTGTCAGTAACACGGAGTTAGCCCTCACACTAGTTCACAGTTCAGAGTTACTGTTTCATTTGAAGAATTTCCCAACAGTTGAGTTAACTTTAATCTCAGCCTTAATCTTCAGAAAATTCAAGCCTGTCCTATAAAAGCACTGAAAGTTGAAGCCTCTTGGCTGACAGTGCCCTGCTTTCCAGAGGGGAAATGACAGAGTGAAGCTGGCTAAGTGGGCGGGGCTCAGGGCAGAGCACCAGCCCATGAGGGAAGTATTCAGTAGGAAACAAAGGCGAAAGCCCAGCCACACAAATTGGGCTGTCCAGTGGGAGACAGGGTTAGCTACGGCTTGTCAAGCTATGTCTTGTACAGCACCAAGTACACCAGATATGGTGCAGATGTGTAGCAACAAGGTAGGTTCCAGACCTAGCAGATAAGGGTGTGAGCCCTCGGAAGACCATTGGTCTTTGTTAGCCTGGCTTGGGTCTGGGTGGAGCTGGGCCCTGCAGCTACCTGAGAAGGAAGAGCTCTTCTTTTCTAAGACACATCGTGCCCTCTATGAAACAGAAGAGTTTAAAATTAGCACCTAAAAAAATGATTTAAAAATAAACATTTGGGGGTGCCTGGGTGGCTCAGTTGATTAGGCGTTCAACTTCGCATCAGGTCATCATCTCGCGGTTCTGTTTGACAGGTGTGAGCCCCCACTGTGTGAGCCCCTCTGTGCTGACAGCTCAGAGCCCGGAGCCTGCTTCGGATTCTGTGTCTTCCTCTCTCTCTGCCCCTCCCCTGCTCTGTCTGTCTCTCTCAAAAATAAATAAAATATCTTTAAAAATAAAAATATATATGTACACATTTGAACAATACCTGTTCTTTGTTATTCTACTTTTTTAAGGGTATTTGTAATACATGACTATACTCTCTCAACCTTTCCCCATGCACTGAAAACTTTTCCTGAGCAGACAGCGACATAGCAGAGTAAAAGTGTGCACCTCCTCATGTCGTGGGCAGGAAGAATTTAGAGCACAGTTTAGCCTTGTGTGTCAAGTGTCATTCTTGCCTTTGCAGAGTTCGTGTTCTCTGAGAAATAAGGTTAACATGCAGGAAATGATAGGGACCCATAGGAGCCAGATGGCAAGTGCCATAAGGATTCAAAGATATGATTGATAAATGAGGTTCGCGGTCACAGGGAAAAGGCCCAAGGACACGTGGGATACAACCGCAGGAAAAGAGTGAGGTGGGCAGTAGTTAGAGAGGCACAGAGAGCTCATGGACTGGTGTGTGGGCTGCAGCAACCTGATGAAGAAGTGCAAGTATTACTCCCCTTTCATAGATGAGGAAACTGGGGTGCAGACGGATCCTGCTTTAACCACTACCATCCCTGCCTCTTACCAGCAGGGTGGCCACACAGTGATATAATGGCAGGAAACAACTCACAGGAGCTTTCTTTGGTTTTGCTTTTAATTATTAGTGTCACTTGTTCTTAGTGTCCTTGAGCCATCTTGGAGGAAATATTTGGAACAGGTGCGTGCCAAGAGCATCGCTTCCTCCCTGGCATGTTCGGGGGCTTGGGTTGGTGAGGTCCAGAGCTGCCAGACTTCCTGAACTGGACTTGGCATGCTATGATTAGAACTGGCTCTGTCTCCAGGTGCTGTCTGCCTGAGCACACCCCAGGAGGAAGTCTTCATGTACATCTGCTCTTTGACCAGAGGACATAAAACTTCAATTACCATACTTTACAATTCTCTTCACATACTTAGATCAGATCTTGAAAGAATTTCAGTTTCTTGAATTTTATTGTGTGTTGACTATGAGCAAAGTATGGCAGGTGCTGTAAGGGATACAGTGATGGATGGACAAAGGACTCCAGCCTTATTTGCCACACTCTGGGGGATGGCAGAGTGCATGGAAATGACTATAACACAAGGCCAAACAAACAGCAGAGGGCCCGAACCGGAAGAACTGGGTTTGATTCTCGTCTTCACTACAATTTTCAGTAAGTCACTCGCCTACACGAACTCAATTTGCTAATTTGTACAATTGAAAAAATAAGAAATTTGTCTTACAGGATTGTAATGATTAAGTTCAATGTTTTGGTAGGTGCATTCATGCAATGCCATGCAAATGTTAATTATTATATTTCAAACATATCAAAGCTACAATAGAAATTTTACATGTTAAAAAGGAGGCTGGGAGTTATCTAATAGGAATATCTATTAACTTTGGCTGTGAATGGTACACTCTTCTTGTTTAGTCCTAGGCTAATAATTTATCACTTTCTCTTTTTGGAATATGAAGGCTCCATGGTTGAAAATCACCTTTATATGGAGAATTGAAAAGAAGCCCTAGAAAGTAAAGGCAGAGAGTGGAAGTGAGGGGGATTAATGTTGGTGTTGGTGACTGATTGTCAGCGCTTATTTTCAGTCACAAAATATATACCCATGCTCACCCACTGTCTGTCCATAGCCAGGTATTAGCCTGGGAATGTTCCAAATAAGGCAAAGCTTTGAAGTACGCTTGCTCTTTGGTGGGGAAAATAAGCACTCAAGAATTATTTCTAATTATTTCCTTCCTCTAATTATGTCTGGTCTTCCAAATATGGGATCAGACATCTACCCACATCTAGCTCTCCTCTTATAAACATTTACTCATTTCATCTTTTTTCTTCCAATAAATATTAAATGAGAGTTTACTGTGTGCCAAGCACCATACCGGGCACTGGGGCCTCAGACCTGTATACACGCAGTCCCTGACCTCACACCATTTATAGTGTTGTGAAAGGTGCAAATGGGCAATTTAAAAATGATGTGTCAGGTGCTCCCCAAAATGCAATAAGGTGCTGGGGCCTCGCAGCCTCTGAGAAAGATTTCCTTCCTTACCCTTAGGCCACATTAAGCTTTCTTTCTAAAATGAGGCTCCAGAGTGCCTGATTTTCTCAATGAATATTTATTGAAAGAAAAAAAACAAATGAACAAATGTCTACAAGAGGTAAAGTGGTTTTAGGTGAGTCTGCTCATACGGCAACCTGATCATCTGTGAATGGTCTTACAGGCTCTGTACCATTTGGGGTAGTCAAAACCAACTGATGTCTAATGTCTGATGTCTGAGCCCTCTTTGTAAAAACTATTTTATTGTATTTTATTTTATTTTACTTTACTTTATTTTAGTTTCTTTTATTTTCTTTTAAAGTTTATTTCTTTTAAAGTTTAAGCAGTCTCTATACCCAACATAGGGCTGGAGCTCACGACCCCAAGATCAAGAACCACATGCTCTGACTGAGACAGCCAAGTGCCCCTCCAAGAGCAACTTTAAAATGAAACACCATAGGCCTGCCTGGCTGGCTCAGTCGGTTAAGCATCCGACTTCAGCTCAGGTCATTATCTCATGGTTTGTGGGTTCGAGCCCTGCATTGGCTCTGTGCTGACAGCTAGCTCAGAGCCTGGAGACTGCTTCAGATTCTGTGTCTCCCTCTCTCTCTGCACCTCTCCTGGTTTGTCTCTGTCTCTCAAAAATAAATAAGCATCTTTCTAAAAAATTTTTTTTAAGATCTTGCTCTAAAATTTATTAGCCTTTGAAATATGAACCTCTGCTAATGTAAGTAAATGTTTAGTTTTGTTGGGGGGTGGAAAATGCCTAATTTAGAAAGGTGTGCCACATTCTCTCTGACTCACCCAGGCCTAAGGGGATCCAGGGGGTCTGGATATTGAGGCTGTAACCCGGGTGGCGGCTTCCTCAGTACCCAGGCAGAGAGGTTGTGGATAAGATTAATAAAATCTTCCACATTGGAACACGACTAGTGGAGTGCCTGGAGCCAAGTAGGCACTCCAAAGCCACTTGCTCCCTTTTTCATTGTTACCCCGTGCCGGGCACCGACATGCCTCTCGTACGTCGGGTCCTGTCCATGAGGAACAGCAACGTGACCCAGGGCCTCTGCTGTTGCCCAGCCATCATTGTCCTGCTGCCTGGTAGGCAGAGGTACGAAGCACTAACGCTGGCTGGGCAGGTGAAATCCATGTCTCTTGAGACCTCAGGTGCTTGGGGTGCAATTGTATCGCTTCCACATTTGGGTTTCAAAATAAAATCTCTAAACGAGATAGAGATGTGATGTAAAACAGGAATGCTCAAGTGGTTCAAATGATCGATGTCTGAGAATCAGAAAAGTCAGCGTCATTGGAAATCCTTAGTAAAGGGAGCACTAGAAAGGGCGGGCCTGGTTTGGAGGGTGTCCACATGCAGATGAGGGCTTGGAGGTGGGGATCAGGGAGCATGATGAAGAGAAGGATTCCCTGACATTCCTTCAACGACTGCAAATTGCTTTGTAAAGGAGGATTCCCCACTTGGGTTCAATAAGTCATTTTCAGCTGATATTCTTTAAAGCATATGAAAGTGTGGAAGCAATCATACTGTGGGGGAGTTTCCATGGGGCCCCAGGCGGGCTGAGGTGGAAGAATGAAAACTGTCCTAGAGACAGAAAGAGAGAGAGAGAGAGAGAGAGAGAGAGAGAGGGAAACAGCTGTGAGCATCTCTGGAGGGAGGAAACCTGTAATATTCACACACAGGGTGAGAATGAGAGAAAAGGAATACGGACATCGGGCAGCAGGAAACAGCACATTTCCATTGATTTCCCTTTTGAAAACATCATGGTCTTGTTTAAAAAAAATTTGGGGGGTGCCTGGGTGGCTCAGTCGGTTAAGCATCCGACTTTGGCTCAGGTCATGATCTCACAGTTCGTGGGTTCGAGCCCTGCGTCGGGCTCTGTGCTGACAGCTCAGAGCCTGGAGCCTGTTTCAGATTCTGTGTCTCCCTCCCTCTCTGACCCTCCCCTGCTCTCACTCTCTCTCTCTCTCTCAGAAATAAATTAAAATTTTTTTTTTAAAAATTGGGAACTGGTTCACACTGTATGAGAATTTGTTTTTAACAAATGAGTAAACAAGCCAGGCTTTAACTTAAAAAAATATTTTAAAAAATTCTCCACCTTTACCGTTCATGGTCTCAGCACTGTGGGCTTGTGAGAGAGGGTGCTCAAAGTTTAATACTATATCCACTGAGTTGAACTTGTGCCTAGTTTAAGACTGGGTGAAACTAAACTGACTCATCCAAAAATGGAAATATGGTCTACACTGCTGCATCTTGTGCGTGGGCTGGAGGATTGTTGGTCTATAAAGAAACCAAGATGATAGGAACCTACTGGGAAACTAAATGAAAGGAAATGTGGACAAGGGGGAGGTAGATACCACCTATTGTGCTGAGTACCTGCTTAGTCTTTTCGTGTCTTCATTTCCTCACCTGATAAATGAGGGTAATAACACCCATCTCACAGGCCTGTTGTGAAAATAAGATTAAGCAAGGGCAAATGACTCCTATCTACCTCCAGGAGTAGATACTGAGCAAATACATGTCGGTGTGCTTTCTCCTGCAGACCTGCACGTACCGCTGTGTTTTCTGGAAGAGCATTTGTTACCTGCCATGTAGAGATACGTGTCCTGTCATCTAAGGCAAATGGGGCGTTGGTGATTGAATCTGAGTTTTCTCTTCTTGCAACCTCAAGGGACAAGAGTTAAGTTAGGAAAATGGATATTTCGTGTTTCTTGCTGTGTCAGAGAGTTGTTGGCTGTGGGGAGTTTGCGGGGGGTGAGGGTAATGATGGCTAGTTTGATGTCTCTATTAATCATACACTAGCTGCTTGCCAGGCAGCTGAAACAACGTTTTCTGGCATGATTTACATACTGCTGGCCTATGGAGAGATAGCTTTAGAGACCATCCCAAAGGAAACCCAACAGCAACTGTCCACTTCTCTCAGATACCATGCTAGCCACTTCCAAATGCAATATTCCATCAGCTCCTTGACCCACCTTAGGAAGGAGTAGCAAGGAAAGACTATGACTGACACAGATTGACCTGCCCATAGGCTTATTATGATCAGTGTTTATACTCTGACTACAGAGAAACACTGAGTCTAAGTTTCTTGTGAGCTGGCAGAAGGGTAAGGACAGAAGACAGAGGACCAACTCTATCAATGTGGATTCAAAATCCTCATTGCTTCTGCTATGGACATCACCATAGCGTAGGCAGGTGACCTCCGGAGGTATCTGGCATGCACAAAACCTCTCCAGCCAAACCCTACAGCACATCCCCAGAGCTACAGCTCACAAGGGAAGCCACAGCCCCCCTCTGTCTGCTGGTGGGACAGCTAGGGGCAAATGGGGCTATTTCAGAATTAATTTCATTTCACTGATGAGTTTCACCTCACTGACAAACAGGCATGCCTAGGTTGGTCATGAGTGCTTCTCTAGGGAGGGACCAAATTGTGGGATGATTTATAGGGATGTTATCACTCTATGTTATTGCCATTTTTACAGTGATAAAAGAAAACTGTCACTTTTTAAACACCACTGGCCATGGACCATGAGTATACATACACCATCTCATTTAATTTGCACAATGCCTCCATTCAGTGACTATTATCGCTCTCATTTTATAGACGAAAGGGCTCAAGGAGGCTAAGAGGCTTGCCAAAAAGGACACTAAGTGGCAGAGCAGCGATGCACAATGCCATCCTCTTAATGCTCACACATGTGGTCTTTTCACCCCACTGCAGAGCCTCTCGAGAAATAACGACTCGCTACATCAAAATGGGGCATCGTGCCTGGGCTCTGGGATTTCAAGTCTGCTGTTCTCCTAAATGAAGTTCCTCCTCTCTGAAGTTACTTGCATCCCCTAAACCTCTACACTGAGATAAATTCAAAGATAGCAAACGTGAACTTTCTTCCAAGGTACCTCCTAGGTTTCCAGTCCTGAAACCCAGGGCACTCCCGCGGACTTGGCTTTGACTCGCCACTCACCCTCCATCCCTGATGCTACCAAGGTATTGATTGTTTCTTCCTAACATTTCCTGTGTTCACTCTTGGCCATCCTACCCCACTGTCACCGCTCTCACTTGTATTATTTCAATAGTTTCCTCACTTCTCCTTGCATCCAGGCGCTCCCCATTCTCAGTCCTGCTGCTAGATCGACCTTCACCAAAACGTCATCTTGTACATGTCAATCCTCATTCAGTAGCGTTCCATTGAGATGACGCAGCCATTTAGGCTGATGTTGGTAAAGAACGGTTCATGACATGTTATGGAAAAAATGTTCACAGTATGTTATTAAATAAAAGAAAATGTTTATAAAATATAGCAAATGTTAATACAGGTGATCTATGTGTGGTAGAATTATGGGTGAGTTTAGCATCTTTTTGCTAATCTAGCATTCTTAAATTTTTTTTACAATAAACAATATTCTTTTTTTAACTTTTAAAAAAATGTTTTATTTATTTCTGAGAGAAAGAGACAGTGTGAACAGGGGAGGGTCAGAGAGAGAGGGAGACACAGAATCCAAAACAGGCTCCAGGCTCTGAGCTGGCAGTCAGCAGAGCCTGATGCAGGGCTCGAACCCACAGACCGCAAGATCATGACCTGAACCAAAGTCAGAGGCTTAACAGACTGAGCCACCCAGGTGCCCCTACAATAAACAATATTCTTATAATAAGACCAAAAAAGCAGAAGCAACTATAAAAAGTAATAAAAAGGCACTCATTTATATCACTTTATATGGTGATATAAAATAGAACAATAATAAAATTCCATTTTTAACTAGCCAGTGTTGGCAAGGGTGAGGGCAGGGGCATCCTCTCACATGGTAGGCAGGGATGGACACTGATATAATCTTGGTGGAAGATAATGTGCAGAATTCATCACATGAAAAATTTGCATAAGCTTGAACCCAGCAATTCAATTCTAGGAATCCATACCTTAAAAAGATGGTTCTCAAGTTTGAGAGAGAGAGCTCATGCATGCAACAAGGGAGAGGGACAGATGGAGAGAGAGAAAGAGAGAATCTTTTTTTTTAATATATTTTTTTATTTATTTCTGGGAGAGAGAGAGAGACAGCGTGAGCAGGGGAGGGTCAGAGAGAGAGGGAGTCACAGACTGAAACAGGCTCCAGGCTCTGAGCTGGCAGTCAGCACAGAGCCCGACGCGGGGCTCGAACCCAAGAACCGCGAGATCATGACCAAAGCGAAAGTCGGACGCTTAACCGACTAAGCCACCCAGGCGCCCCGAGAGAGAGAGAGAATCTTAAGCAGGCTCCATGCCCAGCATGGAACCCAATGTGGGGCTTAATCCCACGACCTAAGCCAAAATCCAAAGTTGGATGCTCAACCGACTGAGCCACGCAGGCACCATAGGAATCTGTGTTTTAACAAGACCTCCAGCTAATTCTGAAGCACCTTTAGTGTTTGAGAGTCAAGGCTAGAGAAATACCGTTAGGTAGTACCTTTGTGTGAACAAAAGCTGTAATGATACACACCACTACCTTATTTATAATATTGTAAAATTATGAATAATCTATGTATTGAAGAGAGAAATTGCTAAATAGGTTAAACCAATGTATACACCAGTTAACAAGAAAAAGTATAAGCAGGGAATAATTGCTAGTATGTGAGCCTCATGTACAAAAAAAGAGAGCAATTTGCAAAACAACCTATAATATTATTAACCATGGTCAAAGCATACTTTATATACTCTTGTTTTAATTTTTCAAACAAAAAAATTCATTTATTACCTATGTGAAAAGGAAAAAAACCTCCCTCAGCTCCTATTAGATAGAACTCAAACTTCTTGGCCTGGCAACGAGGGTTCTTCCTGATCTCCTTCAAACCTGATTCTCCAACTCTGCCCCACACCTAGTATTTCCATAAGGAAACTGTTTCTATCAAACTATTCTGAGAATGGCTTAATACTTAGACTTAATTCCACTTTGTAGTTGAGGAAAAAAACTTCTTATTGGCAAAAATAATTTCCAAAAGTTGAGTGACTGCCTCCACTCACATGGGCAGCATGGGAACCTGGGTCCACTTTGATGTGTTCCAAGGGCTCGTTCCACCCCTCCATGCTGGAAACCATGACTATGTTATGTTACATAGCAAACGGAACTTTGCAGATAGAATTAAAGTTACTTGAATTTAGGGGGACTATCCCAGGTTCCCTGAGTGGGGCCAGAGAAATGACATGGGCCCTTAAAGGCAAAAGAGGAAGGATGAGGCGCCTGGGTGGTTCAGTCGGTTAAGTGGCCAACTTTGACTCAGGTCATAATCAAGGTTGGTGAGTTTGAGCCCTGTGCTGTCTGCTCTCAGCACAGAACCTGCTTCCAACCCTCTGTCTCCCTCTATCTCTGTCCCTCCCTTCTTGTGCGCGCTCTCTCTCTCAAAAATAAGTAAACATTAAAAAATATTTAAAGTGAAAGAAGAAGGAGGGGAGTGGGTAAAAGATGAGACAAAGAAAGGAGATACAGCAGAGATTCAAATCAGAGATTCAATCATGAGGAGGACTCAGCCAGCCATGGCTGGTTTTGAAGAGGAAGTCAGGGAGCCATGAGCCAGGGCGTTCGAGTGGCCTCTCAGATGACAACGAGAGAACAGGACCTGAATCCTACAACCACAAGGAAATGAATTCTGCCAACAACCTGAAGGAACAAGAAAGCAGATACCCCCCAGAGACTCCAGAAAGCAACACAGCCTCGCAGACACCTTGACTTTAGCTGGACAAGGTCCATACCAGATGGCTACCCTACAGAAACATCAGATAATATGTGTGTGCTGTTTTGTTTGAAGCTGATAAATTTATGGTCATTTGTTAAGGTGGCATATTAGCTTGCTACGGCTGCTGGAACAAGTACCACAAATTGAGTGCCGGACACATCGGCAGGTCTTCTGTCATTTTCCATCACAGCTCTGTCCAAGAGCAAGGTGCTGGCAGAGCGGGTCCCTTCTGAGGGCTGTGAGAGACAGACCTGTTCCAGGTTCCTCTCCTTGGCCTGAAGACGATCGTCTTCTCCCCACGTCTTTGTGTGTTTTTCCCTCCATAGGTGCCTCTGTGTCCAAATTTTCCCTTTTTATAAGGACACCAGTCATATTAGACTCTAACCCACCTTAAATGACTTCATTTCAACTTGATTACCTCAGTAAACACCCTATCTCCAGATAAACGCACACTCTGAGATAACCTGGATTAGGGAACTCACTAATAATTTATAAATATATATTATTTATGTATGTATAAATTATATACCTACAAAGGACCTAAAGCAGGAATATCGCTGCAGCAATGGACACATCTAGCACCCAGGTCTTGATTTCTAAATATCGGTTTCCTCTAAAGAAATCAGAGCTCTTTGGAAACCTAACTGTTCCGGCTCTGGTGCAGGGCAAACATAAGCGAGTCTGGGGAATTTCGCTGTGCCAGAAAGAAAGGAAACACTTAAAGATTAATGAGGTCATGTCAGAAGGACACAGGTCCCTGCTTGAAGTGGCCCCCCCGGCCAAGTTGGGGATAATTTGAACATCAAAAAGAAAATGACAGTAATGGATTATAATCCATTGAAGTTTTCTTTTTTTAAAAAAAAAGTCCATGAGTCCATAACCATACTAAAAAAAAAGGACTTTTAAGAAAAAGAATTCTGTCTAATAAAAGTAGAAGGACTGATAGCAAATTGCTGTATTTCAGGCCCTAATGTGATAATTGACCCAGGCAAGGATCATACAGATGCTAAGTACTGAATAAAAGGGTTTGGAGTAACAAGAGGTTCACACAACATCGGTATGATACCTCATAAATTCTTTATTAGTTATACAGGGGGATGTCACCTTTTTAAAAAATTGAGCCATTTGGTCGTTGCTCCTTTAGATATGTGAGAAAACTTATCATCACCTCTAGCGGGACAATCTGACATTATTTGAGGCTTTTGATAGGAGTCCCACCTGATAAGAGGTACACTTATTGATTACTTTTCACAAAAGGGACTTAATTTGCATCTAACCGCATGGGGAACAACTATATATATCCAGAATGTGGCCCATTCTATAGACGATTTGCCTGGGCTCTTCAAAAAAGGTCAATGTCATAAAAAAAAACAAACCAAGAACAGTTAAAAAAGAAATTGGGGGACCATTCTAGATTAAAAGAAACTAAAGAAAACATTATATGCAATATACAACCTTCCCTGGATTCTCATTTTCTTTAAATGCTGTAAAAGACATTTGGGGAACAGTTGGGGATATTTTAGTGGGAAACGAACATTAGATAATATTATGAAATGCGTCACTAATTTTTTCGTAAGTGTGATAATGATGTTGTGATTATGTTTGAGAATGTCCTTATTCCTGGAAGACACATGCTGAAGTTTTTTGGTTCAGTGCCACGCTATCTGCAAGTTATTTAACAGAGTTCAGGGAAATAGGGTGTACCAGGGTCTGCGCGTACCAGTTCCTGATAGCAGATAAATATTCAGGAATTTTATGAGCCATTGGTTTAAAATTAGCCTACAGTGAGTCATGGTGGGCATTTTTATACTACAGAAAATTGGGGAATACTGCAGATGAGGACTTCCCCACCCAGAGACCCAGTCTATCAGTACCTCACCACTGTACACGAATTACATGTCTATATTGGTTAGGCGGCTCAAAGGGTACCTCATATTCAGAATACTATTCCTTCCACTTTTGTGAAGGTTTAAAATTGAAAAAAAAAGAAAAAAAGATGGGGCGCCTGGGTGGCTCAGTCGGTTAAGTGTCCAACTTCAGCTCAGGTCATGATCTCGCAGCTCATGGGTTCGAGCCCTGCATTGGGCTCTGTGCTGACAGCTCAGAACGTGTAGCCTGCTTTGGATTGTGTCTCCCTCTCTCTCTGCCCCTCACCAGCTTGTGCTCTTTCTGTCTCTCTCTCTCTCAAAAATAAATAAACATTTAAAAAAAAATTTTTTTTAAGTTGCAAAAAACAGAAAAGAAAAAGTCCTTCCTTCCTGGGAATCCTGAAAACCAGAGAGAAGGATATGGGGGAGAGTAAGAGAGACAGAGATAGTGACAGAGAGATAGAGAGACAGAGAAACAGAGAGAGAAAGAGAGACACAGAGACAAGGAGAGAATGAGAGAGATAAGGAGGATCGAGCAGGTGAGGCTCTGACAGGAGTCCATCGCTCCAGGTGTGCTGACTGGAAACCTCTGCACGAGGCCAGCCCAGCCCCCGCAGGAGAGAGGAGCATTTTCTGCTTTTCCTCGGTGTGTACAAGTCCTCATTCCTGCCTTCCCTGGGGACTGGGACTGGGCTGCTGCGTTGATGGCTTGCCCGGGGTTACAGGACCCTGTGGAAAGCTAATTCTAATTCCTCCGGATGAAGGTCTGAGGTAGCCTGTGGCTTGTGTGGGAGCTAAGACAACAGCAAGTGGCTCTTGGGGCCTCTCTTCATCTTCCTTTCTTGTCCATTTGTCTGTCCATCACTGATTCCCTGGTCTCCTCCCGTGCTCTCTCTGCACTCACACTTTCCTTCAGAAATGCCCTCTCCACATCTCCAACTAGCTCACCCTACCCACCCTTCTAGAAGACTCTCAAGACCCACCTCCTCTACTACACCTCCCCACGAAAACCTCTGGCTTTCTTTATCACGCCCCTTGGCACTGATGTCCGTATCATACCCTGTCATATTCTGATCCAAGATTGAATTGTGTGGTTGATTTTTACCCTGATCCATAAGCTCTGGGACTAGATTTGATACACACTTGCTATGGAAAAACACGTCTCTCGAGTAGAGGTTAGCAGAAACCATTATTGGATTCAACTGATTTCTTTCCTCACTTCCCACTTCCCTGTTTTCCTTTTTCCATTGTTCTCGCTCCTTCTCTTCTCCCCATTTCATTTGCTAGATTTGTCCCCGGCCTGCCCGTGTTCTCTTTAGCTTATTTTTTCCCCTTCTTGTCTCCCTCTGCTTGGCCCACCAAGGCTGAAGGTGTAGCTGGCCCCTGGCTCTGGGCCTCTTTGCAGCCCGGGGAGGGGGGTCTCCCCCTTGCTCACAGAATTTTCGAACACCCAATTCCATGGCAAGAAGAAAAGCTGCCACAGAGAAACATGCATGCATTATACACTGTCCTCATTCAGGCCATCCATCCCCAAAGATTCCCGGCCGCACAAAGAAAGCGGTGTCGGGGCAGCATGTAACTCTCAGACATCTGCATCACACATTTTTTTTCTCTCCCATCCCCTCTCCACCTTCCCTCCCCCCCGAATTCTCTGGACTGAGACTTGCGGTAAAATCTCACACATTTTCTTAATCTATATGCAAACCAGGTAGGATTGACAGCTGAGGAAAGCTGCACATTGCCTGGGCTCCAAGTTATCTGTTCTCCCTCTGAGGGAAAATCTTTGAGCTCCGTGGCAGTGCCTCGAAGCCATGGCCCTTGTCCTAGACCCTGCCCCGGCCCAGGCTAGCGCCTGACCCCTGCTAATGTGTGGGGCCTTCAGCAGCAGAGAGTCGGGGGGAGGTAACCAGAGCCCCCCGCATGCCGGTGATTCATGTTCTCTGAAGGGATCAGAGTGTTATTAGAAACCTCGCCTGCCAAATGCGGGGCAAATGTAACCAATTTATTAATGCTGAAAAACCAATGTGTGAAATTGGACCAAGAGGAGAGGGGCGCCAGCCCCTCTCCCCACTTCCTGCTCCCTGGCGGTGGCAGAGGGGGCATGGTGGACAAAGGGCTCTGTCTTATGCAGGAGGACATCGCTGTCTTAATCACACATGATGGTGGCAACAAATATTCCTGGCCAAAGCTTCAAAGAACTGAGAGATGATTGTATCTGCCATTCCTGGCTTGGCTGTGATGCTTAGGGAAGGTGGGGAGCTTAGGGGTCCTGCTCTGTCCCAGCTCTGACTCTCATTGCTGGGACAAGGTGAAGGGAAGAGGAAGAATGCTCGGCCATTTGTGTTCACAAAGTCTGGCAGTTTCTAAGCCAATATTGGAGAGCTTTCCTGTGAATGGTCTCAGTGTTTCATGGGTGGTTAGAGTTTCTCCCCAGCGGAGAAGGTTCCGTCAGAGCAGTATGCAATTTTTATATGCCTCCTTGCCATTGGTAGCCTTCCAAACAGGTAATTGGGTTAAAGAAGACATTACAAGCCACCATATGTTAAAGGATTATTGTACATTAATTTATACATCCTTATTATATGTTATCTCTTTCAATCCCCACATGAATAAGCTCATGATGGAAGTATTGTTATTTTCAATTTTCGGTTGAGGGAAATGAGCTCAGAGAGTTAATGAGCTTGCCCAAGCTTACAGATTTAAGTGGATAGGATTCAAGTCTATGTCTGTTTAACTATACTCTTAACCATCCAAGTCAAGGAGTGGAAATCCCATGAAATCCTTGGGTAATCTGGCGAGACTGTCAAGAAGCAAATACAGGGAATTTTCTTGCTAAGTCTGCCCTGGAAAGTCATGCTTTTCAGATTACTGATTTTCAGAGAATTAGTTTACCATAAAAACAATGGACACACGTTTCTCAAGAGCATAAATAAATCTTTATGGTGATTCAGAGAAACTTTAGAAACTTCTAAGATGTCGGGCTTTTTTGGGGGGTTGGCATCATTATCACTGTACAAGGTTATAGGGGTGGGAAAGGAAATCTGGTTATTTTAGATGTCTAGCTATTTAGATTCTGGCAGAATGTCATTTACTTTGTAATGTGTTACCATGTGTCATGTCTCAACACTGAAGACAAGGCAGTGTCTATCAAAGAAGTCTGATGAGTAAGCCTTGAACTTGAGTTCAAGTTAATAGCTCTTTTATGAAGGCCTAACACTTGTTAACTGAAGATAGCCTTTTTAGTTAATTATGGACATGATTATTTGAAGACACTGATGGAGTCCTCATGCCAAAATGCTATTAAATTCACAAGTTCATTTCTTCTGGAAATGGGCCTCATGCATTACAGTGTCATGTTCTGATTGGAATGATGGGTCTGAAGGGCAGAACTGTCTTCCATTTTTGGGAGCTTTCTCTCCTCCTCCCCTTTCCAGTGATGGTTTAACAGTGCTGAGGCTGCCGTGTGTCATGAAGCAGGAGTAGCTATCTCTCCACTTGGAAGGGAGGAGGGTCAATTCCAGAATCACTGAGATGTAGAAAGGAAGTTCAATCTTCATTTTGAATTCAAGTCCTCTTTAATTTCTCTTGTGCATTTTGGTATATGTAGAATAGCACCCATAAGTCTTCCTTCCATTCCTGTAAGTTGTAACTCCCCCCAAAACTTCTTATGGAAACACAGTACACTCACTAAAAAAAAAAAAAACAAAAAACAATCTGTAAGCTAAGTTCTATGTATGTATTTTTAAATAATGTTTTAATGTCTGAAAAAAGTAAAAAAAAAGGATTCTTTTTTGGTCCTTACAATATGGTAGCAGTTAAAGACCCTCCAGAAGGACTTGAAAATTGGGTTGCCCTCTGAGAGTTGAGTCATTAAAATTCACCCTCAATGGCAGTGATTAGCCACCTAGTTTAAGAATAATGACAACTCCAAAAATAATAATAGTAGTAATAATTAAATGCAAAGGACTGAGTTCATAAGTGTCAATCCAATGAAAAGTTGAACTAAGAATTCTCCCAAGGAGACGTGGCTGAAATGTAGGTGTAATTTGGTAGAGGAAATGGAATGAAGTATACTCTATTCTATCAGAAGAATAGAATTAACAGAGGTTGGTCCTAAAGGATAAAATGGAAAATCTTAAGGGCATGGGTCTCAATCTTTGAGAGGTCAAGGAGCCACTTCTAATGGCTTGGAGCATTGTGGTTTCCTGGGTAGAAGAGTTTCAATTGTGCAAAGTCACAGACAGGCACTTGACAGGCCAAGTCTGGCCCACAGACAAGTTTGCTTGGCCCACATTGTATTGACTCATAATATTGTTTTAAGTTGTCAACTAATTTCACAGAAAAATCCATGTTTCTAGTTATGATTGAAAAATTGGGAAGACCTGGATTTTTAAAGCTTTTTATTTATTTGTTTTGAGAGAAAGAGCGAGAATAGGAGAGGGGCAGAGAGAGAGAGGGAGAGAGAGAATCCCAAGCAGGTTCCATGTGTTTGTCAGCACAGAGCCCAAAGTGGGGCTCTATCTCACAACCATGAGATCATAACCTGAGCCAAAATCAAGAGTCAGACACTTAGGTGACTAAGCCATTCAGGAGCTCCAGGAAGATCTGGACTGACAGTGCTGGCAACAGTAGGCTGGAACTATAAGGTAGCAGCTGCCCCCTTTAGAAAATGTCCCCTCTCCAGTTGGCCATGGTCCCCACTCTTCTCTATTATCACCTGCTTCTTGACCTGCTTTACTTCTCTCTGTTATACTCTTTTGAGCCTCTGTTGGGTTTTGAGCATGTGACCTCCTAGCGGGTAAGCTTGCCTTTAGCTACTTGAGCTGAAATTAACTTCTTAAGAGCCTGAACTCTCCTTGTTCTGATTCCATGCTCAGCATGCAACCTTCTGAGAATCTGGCTTCCCATGTAATTTACCTATAAGGAAAGAATGCATTGATGTTCTGCCCTGAGCATCTTGCTCTCTATGAGGACGTGCACAGAGTAAATGTAAAAAGGTTTTGGCTTTGGCGTGAGTTGGATCTGGTTCCAATTCCAGTGCTGACACTTACTAGATAAGGTCACCACGAGGCCTCCTGGCACCCTGCCAGTTATCTTCTCCTGGAGATGTTGCCCTGGGTCACCTTGGGCCACATACCAGAATATTCAAATTGCAAAAACATTTTTATGGGCAAAATTGATGCCCTTAACTCACAAATTACAGCAGCTCCAAATCCAACCAACTGGCAAGCAAATTTAAGTTTCCCTAGGTATAGTAAATGATCTAAAAGGATAGGAAGATATTGGTCAGAAACAAATTCTGTGATACCACCTGCACCCGAGAGGCTGAGGTGGCTAGAACATGGATTCTGAACTGAGGAAACTTATGTTCAAGTCCTAGTTTTTTCCTTTATAACCATGTGAACTTGAGAAACTCATTAACTGCTCTGGGTCCCCAAAATAAACGTTTCCTTCCTAAACATCCAGTAGTAACTTTGTGAGGGTTAAGTGAAATAAGGTGAGGAAGACCCTAGGTAAACTGTACAATGCACAGAATGGTTCATATCAAAATTTTTATAATCTCCAAGTGGACCCAAGAGTGGAAGTAGTGGAAGGATCCAAGAAGCCCATGGCAGGAGTTCCTAGCCTGCCTGAGGCGTATTCACCGCCAAATGATTAGTGCCAGGCTCGGAACACCCATAACTGTGAAACGTTAAGCGTGAAATGTACACCAAATTAGACTCTGATTTGTGAAAGAGGACAGTACTATCCAGTGTGATGAAAGTGGGGAGAAAGGGACTCATAAGCAGACAACGACAGTACAAATTGGAACAAAGAAGGCATTTGGCAGTACCTACTAAAATTTTAAATGTGCATACCTGTGGCCTCGACAATTCCCTTCTAAGAGTTTATCCTACAGAAACACATGTACACTGGGCAGGAATACTCACACAAGAATATTCAAGGCAACATTATTTATAGTATAAAATTAATATAGGGATGATAAGACATTTGCATATTCTTGCTATGACGACTCTGTAGCCATGTACAAGAATGAAGTCAATAAATATGCACTGAAATGGGATGGGTGTCTATAATGTGTGATGGGATGACAAAAGCAAGCTTCAAGCTTTAAGCAGTGTGACCATATGCTTAAAAAATAACTGAGGTATATGTATGTACCTAGAAAAATGCTAAACGTATACAGATCTGATTTTTAGTGTTGCTTTCCACTGGGGACAAGGAATAAAGTGTAAGGAAGGGATTCACTTTTTACTTTATGTACTTTCATGTTACTTCAATCTTTTACGATGATCATGCGTTACTTTGTAATTTAAAAACTACAATTAAAAATCAAAATGGGGGCTGCCTGAGTGGCTCAGTCGGCTGGGCATCTGACTCGTGATTTTCAGCTCATTCCTGACATGAATGTGGGCTTGAGCCCCACATGGGACTCTGCACTGAGCATGGAGCCTGCTTCAAATTCTCTCTCTGTCTCCCTCTGCCCCTCTCCCTTACTCACATGCTCTCCCTCTCTAAAATGACATTAATACATACATATAATCAAAATAGAAAAGCTAAAACAGTATTTAAGCTAGGAAAAATAAAATATTAAAGAGCTAAGGCTGAGGGTAGGAACAGGGCCAACGAACAGAAGCGGAGGGCACAGAGCCCGGAGAGCTACATGTCCAAGGTCTCCCCAGTAGCTGATTCCACACAACTGACAGTGGACATTTCAGGATTACGGTGTGCTCCTGGACTGGTGGTGGCCTGGAGACAGAGCCACTATCACAAAGTAGCCACTCCTACTGCAGTACTGCAGATTGCTCTTGTATTTCTGAAATTGAAGGTCATGACCCTTGCCTTCAAAATTAAGAGTGGTGCCCATGAGGCAGGGCAACATCTAAGAGGGGCCATCCTGCTGCCAGAGAGAATTTAATTGGACTGACTGTCCCCGCACTTTGACTTCTGTGTTTTTTTTTTTTTTTTTTTTTTAATTTTTTTTTTTTAATGTTTTATTTATTTCTAGGAGAGAGATAGAGACAGCATGAGCAGGGGAGGGTCAGAGAGAGAGGGAGTCACAGACCGAAACAGGCTCCAGGCTCTGAGCTGGCAGTCAGCACAGAGCCCGACGCGGGGCTCGAACCCACGAACCGCGAGATCATGACCCAAGCGAAAGTCGGACGCTTAACCGACTAAGCCACCCAGGCGCCCCGACTTCTATGTTTTCTTACCGTATTAACTCCTCGTAGCTTTGACCTTGGATTTGACCACAGATTCTGCTCCTGCCTCTGCTCCAATCTTGGGTCTTCTCTTGTGGTAACCTAGTGCCAAATTCTGGCCAATTCCATGACTTGGGTTTTCTTTGGGGGCTGGGTTTGGGAATTTTCTTCACACTTGTTTCTAGCACCTAGTCCTCTCCTGGCCCTACTTTTAACTCTGTCATCCTGTCTCAGCAGCGATATAGCCAGCCAGCATGGACCCAAACATAACTGCAAACACAAAAACTATGGGACATGATAACTACACATATGATGCACTGGGACCCTTGCTATCCAGGAAGAAGTTGTTCTCATCTTGACATGTGTTCTTAATGAGATGACTGGGAAGTCATGGGAACCTGCCGGGGTCACAGCGCTGTTGTGTCTACAGCCCCCAGTGCGTTGGGCAAAGTTTGCCTAAGGTGGCATGCGTTTTGTAAGTAATGACCGTGTGGAGGAGGATGGAAGTGCACCAGCTTGAGCCAGTCCATCCCTCTTAGCTTGCACCGACCTCTCTAAATGATGATCTTTATTTCTTTTTTATATCATGACACAGGAAGAATATATAAGAAGATTCCAGAACTGAACTGAACTTTCTTTTATACCATAGAGTGTGAATCAAAACTGTGGCTTTAATGGGGCTAGAGACCTTTCTTCTCAGACTTCTTGGCAAGCAGGCTGGGTGAGATTTGTGCATTGACAAGGGGGATGGCTAGAGAGATAAGGCTTCTCCCAATGCTGGAATTGAAACCCAACCTCAATTAAGTTAAGAAATCCTCAATTAAGACTGTCTGGCCCTCTTTGCCCTGTCAGCTTTTAGGGGCTGAGACGGGATCTCCTTAGGACCCAGAACAGAAGCATTTTGTAATAAAATTCCTTATATATTTTCACTTCTCCATGACTCTTAAAATAATCCTTTAGCATGAAGGATTTTTCTTTTGAATCCCAGGTCTAGATTTCCTGCCAAGAAAACATATTCAGCACACAGTGCACCAAGAAACCATAAAGGAAATTAGAATATTACATTTGAGAACTTTAAAACATTTATATGGCAAAAAAATTCCACAGCCAAAGTCCAAATATAGATAACTAATTTGTAAAAAATTTTAAATAAATATGACGGATACAGGGTTAATTTTCTTACTTCAAAGAGCTTTTCCAAATTAAAGAGACAGAGAAAGAAAGGAAGGAAGAAAAGGAATATTTGATATTGGAAAGAAAATACCAAAGTAAGAAAATCTGTATACTGGTGGTAGGAATTTAAATTAGCACAAAATTTTTGGAATGCAATTCGGCAGTATGTTTCAAAATTTTTAAATGTCCTTTGAATCACTCCTAAGAATTTATCCTACAGGTATTCTTATAAAAGTAGCCTCAGATAGATAAATAATATTTAAAAGCCTGAAAATAACCCAAATATTCATCAAGATGAGCTTCATTAAATAATGTTATCTTTTATTACCACAATGGAATACTATTTGGCCAAGGCAAATATTCCAGTGAATGTCTATGTGTTGGCATGGAAATACTTGTTAGTTTGCTTACAGATACAATGTATATAGTATATGCAAAAATGATGCTTCAGAAAGTTCAACAAGAAAGTGTTAAGAGTTTCTTCTCCGAAGAAGCAGAAATTCTGCCTGTGGACAACAGCTGCAGCTCAGGCCTGAGGGTTCCAGCCTGACCTCATGATGGCCTACACCACAGGTTTCAGACTTGTCTAGACAGCCCCTGCAGTCACATAAGCCAATTCCTTGTAATAAGTCTCTGATCGACTTATTACATCGACAGCCTCCTACTAATATACATCTCCTATTATTGCTATTCCCCTGGTCTGTTTCTCTGATTGAACCTGACTCATAGGGTATCACAAGATGGGGTAAATAAAATTATCAAGGAAAGGGAAACACATATATGATCTTACCCAATAAATATTCATTGAGCAGGAGAACCCGGGTGGTTCAGTCAGTTAAGCAATTGACTCTTCGACTCAGATCATAGATCAAGCCCCACGTGGGGTTCTGCACTGACAGTGCAGATCCTGCTTGCGATTTTCTCTCTCTCTCTCTCTCTCTCTGCTCCTCCCTAGTGCATGCTCTGTCTCAAAATACATAAATAAATTTTTTTTTAAATCTACATTGAGTGGGTTTTTTTGTTTATTTATTTGTTGCTGTTTTTTTTCCTGGGCAGCATGAATCCTCCTCAAGTGTCCTTTAGTGATACACTTAAGAGTTCAACTTTCATGCATTCATATTCTGCCCCAAGAAAGTTCTATTGATCATGGGGTGCCTGGGTGGCTCAGTCAGTTAAGCGTCCGACTTCAGCTCAGGTCATGATCTTACAGTTTGTGGGTTCGAGCCCCACGTCGGGTTCTGTGCTGACAGCTAGCTCAGAGCCTGGAACCTGCTTCAGATTCTGTGTCTCCCTCTCTCTCTGACCCTCCCCTGCTCACACTGTCTCTATCTCTCTCTCAAAAATAAATTAAAAACATTTAAAAAAAAGAAAGAAAGAAAGCTCTATTGATCACTTTCCTGGGATCTCCAGCTCAATTTGTTATAATTGGTCAGAATCCTTTTTAGTTACAAGAAACAGGAGGCCCAAAGGAAACTAATGGAAGCCAAAAGATGGGGAATTCTTGAAAGCATGAACCACAGAAGCTCCAAGAACCCCAGGGATCAAAACCCTCAGCCCCCCACCCCTGTCTTCCTTTGCTTCCTTGTCTATGTGTTTTTACCCAGTTTCTTTGATGTGGCAGGTTTCATGGCTACTAGCCGTCCTGAGCCCGCATGTTCCCAACATTTGTTTATTCACTTGACAAATATTTTTCAAGAACCTTCCCTACTTTGCACTGTTCTCAGTGCTGGGGCTACATCTCTAAACAAACAGAAATGCAACCTATGACAGAGGAATCACGTAATGAACAATATATAATATGTTGTCTGTATTAGAATGCTTTATGGAAGGAGAAGAGAGCTCTTCCTCATTTCAATTCTTAAAAATGGCAGAAGGGCTCTGATTGGATAGCTCTGGGTCCTATCCCCACATCTCTACTGTGAGAAGCAGACTTCACTCACACTCCATAATTGGAGTTGATGTGGGGGCAAGGGTAGACAAAACATTTTATATCTTTCCACAATCATATTTTGGAATTACCAGCTTACTATTTCATTATCCCCCAGACACTCAAAAATATATTTCCTGTGAATTTAAGGGCAATATGCTTTGGGGAGCCAAAGTAAGAAGAGAACAGAGTAAATGCTACATTGTTCAATTACCCTATTATGCCAGAAGACTCTCTGTGTGTGAAACATCATAGAAGGGTCGTTCTGGGGTCCTGTCCTGGGATAGGAAAGGTAAGATTGAATTCCTTGGCAACGCTTTAAAGATGTGGGTTATTCACATGTCATTTGTTCATCCATTCATTCATTCATGCCCATAGACACAAATATTGGAGCATATGTTATATGCAAAGCAAATATTCTAAGCCCTGAGAACAAAAGCAAAAATGCATTCTCTCTATCATCAAATAACTCAAGATGGACAGAGAGGCAGGAGTATTAAACAAGTAATCAAAATGCACTCTGGTTAAGTTCTGTTGTGTCCACAGAATGATAGAAACAGTGGAGGCAGCACTTAAAACTTAGAGGAATCAGAAGCTTTGCAAAAGTGGTGATGTTTGAAACAAGCCTTCAGAGATAAAAGGGAGCTCCCCAGGGATAGGAGAGAGGGGGCTGGCATTTCAGAGCTAGAAAACAGTGACTAAGCTCCAAAGGCACAGAAGTGAGGGAAAGCATGGCAAGAAGAGAAGCGAGGCCAGAGGGTACAGAAGTGAAGGCAGTGAAGGTGAAATTGTGAAGAATACACACGCATGGTTCAGATGACTTTGGACTTTTCAACCCACAGGCAACGGAAGCTATGGGAAGACTGATGGCATGAGAGAATGTGTGTTCTACAAGGCCAGTCTTAGAGGCTATCCAGGAGGAGTGAAGTCTCCACTTGCCCTGTAGGCATTGTTGAAACAATCCTGGCAAGAGATATTACAAAACTAAACACCGTCCAGAGCCACGAGATCAGAGCAGATGGGAGAGATCTGAGAAATAATTACAAAGAGGGTAGAAAATGATGTGATTGATTGAATTTCTGCATTGACCCCAGACCCTGAGACAGGTACTTTATATACCTTATCTTCCCTAAACTTTGTAGAAAGTGATGTGTCTGCACCAGCCCCTAGAAGCCTGGGTAGGGTTGTATTCTATGATGTTCCATCATACTCAGGAAAGGAGTAATTCTTTTTTTTTTTTTTTAAGTTTATTTTTGTTTATTTTGAGAAAGGAAAAACACAGGGTGAGCAGAGGAGAGGCAGAGAGAGAATCTCAAGCAGTCTCCACGCTCAGCACAGAACCTGACACAGGGCTTGATCCTATGACCTTGGGAACATAACCTCAGCCAAAATCAAGAGTCAAACACTTAACCAACTGAGGCACCCAGGCGCCCAAGGAAAGGAGTAATTCTTTTATCAAGAAAAGTTTGGAGTCCCAGTCAGTGTTCACCGTAACTAGATCTGATTAGTTTTCTATTATTGCTGCTGCCACAAACTGTCATCAACTTAGCAGCTTTATTTTATTATCTCACAGAGGGTTCAGTTCTGTAGGGTAGGTCTCACTCAGTTAAGATTGCTCCTTTCTGGAAGCTTTAGGGATGAATTCTTTCTTTGCCTTTTCCAGTTTCTAGAAGCTGCCTCTTTGGTTTGTGGGCCCCTTCCAATAGCAATGACAGATCCTATGTTTCTCCCACTGCACCCCTCTGACCTTCTCTTCTGCCTCTCTCTACCACTTTTTTGTTTTGTTTGTTTTTTGAGAGAGAGAGAGCAACAGCAGTGTAGGGACAAAGGGAGAGGGAGAGAGAAAATCTTAAGCAGGCTCCATGCCCAGCATGGAGTTGGATGCACTTGATCTCATGACTGTGAGATCATGACCTGAGCTGAAGTCAAGAGCCAGACACTCAACCAACTGAGCCACCCAGGCTCCCGACTCTCTTCCACTTTTAAGAAAACTCCTGATACATCATGCCCATCTGGGTCATCCAGGACAGTCTCCCTGTTTTAGGGTCAAGTGGCTGGCAACCTTCATTCCATCAGCAGCCTTAATACTGCTTTGTCACGAAACAGAACCGTGGGTTCTGAAGATTGGGATATGGAAATTTTTGAGGGACCATTCATTATTCTGTCTACCATGTTATTTTGAGTCATTTCTTTTCATGGTTTGAGATTGGAATCTTTAGAGATTTACAAAGAGAGGCTCAGGGAAGCAGCGGTAAGCAATGAGTTAACTAGCTATCCAGAAAACACAGTGACCTCTTGACAATGTTGAGTGTTGTGTAGACCTGTGGGCCAAGAGCTGGGCTGTTGGGGGTAGGCAGCTCACATCTTCGAAGAACAAGCCATGACCAGGGGAAACCAGGATACCAGTCACCTGGGAAACCAAGTAAATATAAACATACAGCCATCCATCACTGGCATCTGGAAAAAATTGGGCAGTGAGGGTCTTCCTGTTAGGCCCTGCTCCAGTATTTATTTGTGTAGCTGGAGATCCCAGACCAGCCCTTCTGTCAACGATGCTGCAGTGAGGTGTATGAGGCTGAATCTCCGCCTGGAATTAAAACACACCACCGCTCTGTGTGAATGTGGGTGTAAATATTACCAGCAGACGGGTCACTCAAGAGATAGGTGTCCACATTTCCGAGTCTAAACAGTTTCTGTCGGGCAGACTGGAAGACTCCGTGTGCTTGCTGACGACATTGTCTTTAGAAAAAAAGTCTGAAGCCCAGAGTGAATGCTGCATGACTTCTTTGCTGTCCAGGAGCTGTGGTGCCCAGAGCCTTATCCCCCCACCCACCCCCCGCTCCCACCTGGTCAGTGAGTTCATTCAGAGATATGCAGGGGAAAGGTGGTTTTAGTTGGGTCCGTCGTAGAAAGTGTCCTCCTGAGTCCTTACCATTGGTCAAGAATGTTTTCAGGGGTTGTCCCAACAGTGGTGAAAGATTTGCCCTGCCCCCTTCACATGCTCTCACCCTGTCTGCCAAGGGATTCAAATATATTTACAAGGCAGCTGGCCGGGGTTCGCAGGAGCAAGTCCAAGGCATGGATCAGAGCAAAGTGCAGTGACCCATGCAGGGAAAAAACCTATGACCTTGGCCTCCTAAGCACTATATGGTTACAGACTCAGCTAACAGAGTCCCCCTGAAAGCCTACTCTTCTATTCAGGTCCATATGCAACTTTGAAACACTCAAAGGCTGCCTGGCTATAGCAGGAAGAAGAACCCTCTAGACCAAGCTAGATGTCCTGGTATTATGTTGTTTTTTTCTTACCTTGAAGATACCTTTGGGGACCCCTAGTTTGGTGATACTGAGTCAGAACCAAAGCCATTCTCGATGCTCAGAAACTGCTGTGGGCTGCACAGAGGCTCCCCCCGTCCTTATTCACAGTTATAGTGTGAGCTCTAAAGGGCATTCACTATGCTCTATCCCATCCTTGGCATCAAGTAAATGCCCAAACCATGTCAGTGAAATGAAATTGAAAAATGGATGAACAAATGAGATAAGTAAGTTTTTTCACACGTTTCCTGACTTTACTTTGAAAGGTGGTGCTCAAAACCTTCACATTCCTTATCACGACTCATTTTGTGGACGGGAAATACCCTAGATCTGTCCCTCCGTTAGGAATTTTCTAGTAGATGCATTAGAATAAGTTAAAAGAAACATAACGGGTTAATTCTCATACTATTAACCCTATATGTCTAAAATATTGTAATTTCACATGTAAGTTATGTTAAAATTATTAATAAGATTTTTTTTCGTTCTCTTTTGGTGCCAACTCAAGCGGCCCATTTCAGTTCAGACTGGCTACATTTCAAACAGCCACATGTGGCTTTTGGCTACTATATTCCACAATTTGGCTCTAGATACTATCCACTCTCAGTGGTCAGTATCACTATTAACTAACAACTGAATATCCCTCCACAAAGAGTCCTTACTTTGATGAGTTCATTAGTAATGGCCATGTTGGTAAGTGCCATTATTTCCACTTCACAGTTAAAAAAAAACAAAAAAAAAACAGACTTTATTTCCAGCTGGTAAGTAGCAGAGCCAGCGTCACACACTACCATTCCTTTAGGGAACCTCCACAGTACACAGAACAGAGGGGATTGCTTCTGAAAAGACTCCACTTAGGGTGCTCTTAGTTCTAATTACCTATCATGTGATAGTTGATTTAGGTCGAACGGTTTTGGCAGACACTGCCACTATATCAATGTCATGTAGTAATGACATTGAAGAGGCTCAGGGTTCAGGCATCCACAGTTCAGGGTTCACGGACCCAACTAAAACCACCTTTCCCCCACATATCTCTGCCTGAACTCACTGACCAGGTGGGAGCGGGTAGGATAAGGCTCTGGGCACCACAGCTCCTGGACAGAGAAGTCATGCAGCATTCACTTTGGGCTTCAGACCTTTTTTCTAAAGACAATGTCGTCAGCAAGCACATGGAGTCTCCCAGTCTGCCAGTCTCCCAGTCCCAGGCTTAAGTGTGGCTGACTCTTCCCCAAGTTCATTGTTTCAGTAGCTGTCCCAATGGTGGCTGGCACCTCCTGACTCAGAAGAAAAGCAAGGCTTGTGGAAAGGACCCATTTCTTCTCTGCCATTACACACAGCTCCCTAAGCTCCACTATTTTGTTCATCTCGGAGCTCCAAGAAACTTGCCTGAGCCTCTTAGTCCTGCTCTCAGAAAGAAAACTGAACTCATTTCCATTCTTCTCCTTCTGATTGCAAACAGTAACAGTGTTTGATAAGGCATCTCGATTTTATTCAAAGAGACATACGGCTTCAACTCCTTTCCTGGTCATGCTCTCAGATGGACTTGAGTGTGGCTATTTTGCTGCATTAATTTTTGCATAATATGGCTGGCCTATAATGCCATTCTGCTTGGAACTCTGATGCTGTGATTTTCCTCTTGAAATTCAAATCATCTTTGGAAACGACAACCAGTTTCTCATCCAAGCCACGTCCAAACAGGTCTGGTCCCCAGACCGTATCTGGCATGAAAGAGGCTCAGTGTAATGCACAATAGATGACTGTAGTCTGATTTTAGACCAGAGGGTTTCTTCTGTTGACCCCAGCTTTTTAGTGCTATCAGACCACCTCTTGGGGGAGGGACCCTGACAGGCATCAAGAACATACACGAATGAACACAAAGATTTTCCTAAAACACTATGCAATCCTGCTATGCTCTCATTAAGACACGTTCGTGGCTTAGTACACTCTACAAGATGATGAAATCCGAACTCTTTAATCATGTAACGAATCCTTTCTTGTTAGGACTCTTTTCTACCCCCTCAGCCTTCTCTCCTATCACACCTCGTGCCCTCTGCTCCGATGGCACCAACATCCCTGAACTTTTCCCGAAAACACCAGGCATGTTCAGGCCTGAGATCTCTATATCCGAATAGCCAGCTCTCCCATCCTCATCCCTGTGCGCCTGGCCAACACTTACTCACAGAGTCTCACCTGAACCACCGCCTCCCGCCAGATGGGACCGGACTGCTTTCCCCTTGCGTCTCCCACCACTTTCCACTCCTCCGGCACAAAGCTCGCAACATGCAACTGCACTTAGTTTAAATGGCTCAACAAGGGGCAAGGGCTATGTCTTACTTATCATTGACCCTCCTTTGCCTATCAAAATGCCTGGTGCATGAATAAGCATTTTATGTATTTACTTATGGAGAAAAATGGACATATTATGGAGGTAGGGTGATGCCTTACTTTAGGTAAACGGTTGTAGTCAACTTGCCCCTTGCTTAGCTCCTTCTCTCATCTGGGACATGCTTCAAAATCTAAGCATGAGTGAGGTTTGGGAACCTTTTGGTGGCCTGGGAAGTAGGGGAGACCATGTGGACCAGAAAGAGAAAAGCAGGTTGCGGATTGTGTAGCATTTCCTCTCAGCTTACAGAAAAGTGAACAAAGGGATTTTCAGGGTTCATTCTATTAGGGTTCACAGCTTAGCTCAGAAGGGAAGGAAAGGGCAGGGGAAGCAGGAGGCAGAGCAAACGCCTTCCCTAAAATGAAGTTTCCACTTGACTGGAGCATTCCCTATGCTGGACCTTCTGAAAGCATGATGTACAAAGTGCGGCAATGTGAGGACTCAAACTCAATTACCCTTCCAGGCTAAGAAGGAAGGTCCTGGATCTTTACTTAATCCCCACAGTTTAAAGATGACTCAAGGAAATGTTGCAAAATCTGAAAGTATCGGAATGGCTGTCTCTGACTTGTAGAATCTGGAGAAGATTCCTCTCGGTCTTGGTCCTTTAGAAAAAGATTACACTTCATATGGAACAGACGATAACTGGGGGCCTTACTAGTACTGGCTAAAAATAAGTCCTGCAAGTTCCACCTCCAGTAACAGTTAGCATTTCTTCTCAGACCAATCTATATGCGTGCACACACACACACATTCATGCACACACATAGGCACACACAATGGACAGAATATGTTTCAAGTAGCACTATCTAAAGATCTTGGAGAGTGATTAAGAGCAGGAAGATACTGGAGAGAGTCCATACATGGAGGAAGGAAATGGCCCTGTTGAGTTTGCAGATCTTACAGTGTTTAGACCAACGTAGGCTCAACTTTGCACCAGGCAGAATGGGTAAAACTCCAATATAGAACCCACAGTCTCATTTGTTGGAAGAGCCAGAGTGTAGGGCAACAAGTAGAAAATTAAGGGGGATCCCTGAAAGGATAGAGACAGAGAGGGGGAACCCCAACCGTCCACATCTCTGATTGGCCCCGAACTACACTTACACAGGGTCAAAAGCAAGCCATCTAGTGAAGCAAAAGGTGCTGAACCGATATTCAAGCTGTTACCCCCAAAGAGAAACATTAAAAGGATAAATAGAAGGGACACCTGAGTGGCTCTGTCGGTTAAGTGTCTGACTTCGGCTCAGGTCATGATCTCATGGTTTGTGGGTTTGAGCCCCACCTCAGGCTCTGTGCTGAATGTTTGCTCAGAGCCTGGAGCTTGCTTCAGATTCTGTCTCCTCTCTCTAACCCTCCTCTGCTTGCGTTCTGTCTCACTCTGTCTCTCAAAAATAAATAAATGTAAAAAACATTTTTTTAAAAGAATACATCATGATCAAGTAAGGTTTGCCTTTGGAATGCAATATGGTTCAATATTTGACAATCAGTAGACATAATTTACCATATCAGCAGATTAAAGGGAAAAAATGATGATCTCACTACATATAAAAAGATCATTTGACAAAATTCAATAACAAGACCAATGAAAACTCTAAGCAAACCAGGAATTACAGGTAACTTTCTCAAGCTGATACAGGGCATCTATGAAAACTCTGTGGCTAATATGCTTAATGTGAAATACTGAATATTAATAACAGAAACAAGGTAAATATGCCCACCCTCACTGCTCAACTTCAACATCATACCAAGAGCCCTTGTTGGTTCAGTAAGGCAAGAAAAATAAATAAAAGGTGTATAAATTTAAAAAAAAAATAGCTCAGAGCCTGGAGGCTGCTTTGGATTCTGTGTCTCCTTCTCTCTCTGCCCTCCCCCACTCATGCTCTGTCTCTCTGTGTCTTTCTCTCTCAAAAATAAACATTAAACATTAAAAAAAAATAAACACAACTGTCTAATCACAGAAAATATGATTGCTTATGCAGAATCAGCATAGAAACTTGAAATACATAGGGACAAAAATCTAATAAAACACGTGCAAAATCTGTATGCTGATACCCTAAAAGCATTATGAGAAAAACAAATGACCCATAATAAGTGGAAGGACCTAACATGTTCATTAATTGGAATGCAGTATTGTTACCAGGCCAGTTTTCTCCACATTGATCTGTAGAGTCAATACAATTCCAATCAAAATCCCAGCACATTTTTTGTCACACTCCATAAACTGATCCTGAAATTTATAAGAAAAATCAAAGGAATTAAAATAGTCAAAGCACTTTGGGAAAAGAAGAACAAAGTTAGAGGACCCATATTATGTGTTTTCAAGACATACTAGGAAACCACATTAATCAGGACAGTTGGGGGTATTTGTAAAATGAAAAACAAAGATCAGTGAAGAATCCAGAAATAGGCCAAGGCAATTCAATGGTGAAAGGATAGTTTTCACAGCAAATTGTGTTGGAACAATTAGACATATGCATCTATGACAAAATATATCTGACCCATACATTAAACCATATACAAAAAGTAACTGGAAAATGGATCACAGACCTAAATGTAAAACCTAACAGTTTCACAATTCCAGAAGAAAACATGAGAAAACCTTTGTGGCCTTGAGTTAGAGAAGATTTATTAAATAGGATACAAAAAAACAGAATCCACACATGAAAAACTTGATGAACTGGACTTCATCAAAATTAAAGACTTCTCATATTTGAATGACACTTTGAAGAAAATGTAAATACAAGGCATAGACTAGGAGAAAATATTTTCAGAACACATATCCAAAATATATGAGGGACCTTCACAACTCAGTAATAGGAAACAAATAACTCAATTTAAAGCTGAGCAAAACATCTGAACAACACTTCATCGAAGACAATACATGGGTAGCAAAAAAGCGGATGGAAAGGTACTCAACAACATTAGTAAGTAGGGAAATGTAAATTTAAATAACAATCAGTACCACCTATTAGAAAAACCACTTGCAAGAATGCAGAATATGTGACAGAATACATTGCTGATGAGAGTGCAAACTATAGAGCTACTTTGGAAAATGGTTTGGCAGTTTCTTAGAAAACAAAATATGTGATTGCCACACAACTCCTCAATCCCACTCCTTGATATTTACCCCAGAGAAATGGAACATATGTCCACACACAAACATATGCATAGACATTTATACTGGCTTTCTTCATGATTGCCAAAAACTGGAAGTCATTCAAATGTCCATCAACTAGTGAATGAATAAGCAAAATGTGGTAATACGTCCATATGTGGGAATACTACTCAGCAATATAATAAAATGAGCTACTGCTGCATGCAACAATATGAATAAATGTCAAATGCATATGTAGTAAGTGAAAAATCTAGGCTCAAAGTGCTGCATGACAAAATGCATTATGACATTCTGGAAAAAGTAAACTTATAGGGATACAAACAGCTTCATGGTTGTTTGTGGACTGAAACATAGGGAGAAATTTGACAACAAAGGGGCATGAGGAAATTTCAAATTGAAGACAATGTTCTGTAGCTTGATTATGGTGGTGACTACTGGACTGTACGAGTTGGTCAAAAATCATTGTCTCTAAAGGGGTGGATTTTACTGTATACAAATTGTTCCTCAATAAAGCTGACTTTAAAAAAAAGAAAATAGAGCAATGTCTTTAGTGACAAAGTAAAGCCGTTTTTTCAATTTTTTTTAATAGTTTATTGTCAAATTAGTTTCCACATAACACTCAGTGCTCATCCCCACAAGTGTCCTCTTCCATGCCTATCCCCCCTCCCCCCCACATCAGTTTTTTCAATTTTTTTAATGATTTTTATTTATTTCTGAGAGAGAGAGACAGCATGAGCAGAGGAAGGTCAGAGAGAGAGGGAGACACAGAATCAGAAGCAGGCTCCAGGCTCTGAGCTGTCAGCACAGAGCCTGACGCAGGGCTGGAACCCACGAACCTTGAGATCATGACCTGAGCTGAAGTTGGACGCTTAACCGACTGAGCCACCCAGGCACCCCAGCAGTTTTTTCATTAGACCCAAGAAGACATAAATCTAACCTCATTCTTCCAATCTGACCTCACCCCTTGATAGAAAACAGAAATGGTGAAATTGATATTTGCTGAATGGAAAAGAAAACATAATGTTATTTTAAGTGTAGAAAATTAAGTGCAAGTTTCAAATAATGAATTAAGGATGCATTGTGATAACTGAATTACAGGTTATGACAAGGGAATGAACAAAGGATACTTGAGAAGTGTATGAAAACCTGCTCCTACTGAGTATAAGTAAAGTTTACTTCCCAGATGAAGTTACTATGGATCGTAATTTGAGAATTTAAATTCACAGAACCAGGCTTTTAAAATCTTTTTTTATTTTAAATCAACATTTCTTTGCTATTTTTCCTCTTGGCTACAAAACTGAAATGTAGATTTCATAAGAAAGCTACCTTTTAAGTAATGCACTCAAGTTCATTTATGATTGAACTACAATGCCACTTTCAGAGGCATTTTTTTAATTACTAAAGAGAAAGGCAAAAGGCTTAGGCAATTTTCAGGGTATATAATTTCTGAAGGTAGCAATTAAGCCATGTTTTATCTCACAGATAATCATATTTTTAAAAACTAGGAATTTTTAAATAGCTAAAATTTTTATAATTTTAAAAACCCTTCAATTTTTAAAAAAAATTCCCGTCATTTAAATTTTGTAAAGTTAAAGTCAAATGGATAATATAGGAAAATAGAAAGAAACATCATGGACAATATATTTTTTTAAGTTTATTTATTTCCAGAGAGGGAGGAAGTGCCTCTCACACAAGTACACGCTCACTCTTTGGGAAGGTGGCACAGAGAGAAGGAGACAGAGAATCTCAAACAGGCTCCATGCTGTCAGTGCAGAGCCCGATGCGGGGCTTGAACTCATGAACCATGAGATAGTGACCTGAGCTGAAACCAAGAGTCAGACATTTAACCCACTGAGCCACCCAAGCGCCCCATATGGACAATATTTTTAAAAGAAATTTTGGTTTTAGATTTGGACAGTGCTCTGCAATTTTCTCTAGTTTTCTACTCAGTTTCATATAAATTCAAAATATTTTATCTAAACAAATATATCAGATATACAGATGATATAGATATATAGATGATGAAGATATAGATATAGATATTGATACAGATTATATAGTCATAGATGATATAGATATAGATGATGTAGATATAGATGATATAGATATAGATGATATAGGTATAGATATAGACATATAGATATAGATGATATAGATATAGATGTAGATATAGATATCATAAACAACTTTATGCTAATAAATTTGAAATTTTCAATTAAAATTCCTTGAGTAACAGGATTTATCAAATCCAGGACAAGACAAAACAAGAAATCTAAGTAGTTCTGTGCCTAAAGAAGAACTGTAATCTGTAATTTGAAACCTTTCCATAGGTTTCACTCTAGTAATTTTGGAGTAGCTTGTATTAAATAAACCTCCCTATAGAAAACAATGATAAATTCTGGAGGGAGGAAAGACACTACTTGAAGGTACTAGATAGTGACCAGAAGCAGGCAAAAACTGGAGGGGACAGCAATTTTTTTTTTTTCTGGAGATGTGCCTTTATATGCTTTCTGCCTGAGGGCACTCCAGTCTATACAATATAGGGCAACAAGAATCCAGTAAGGGAATACCATGCTTACCAGTTTGCAGAATCATCAAATGGCGTTTAGGGCTGCTACAGCAGATAGAGAGTGAGAGAGGACATCTCAGAAAGGTGGGAGCCAAAGTAGAGACCCAAAATGCACATGGAAGCTCTGCCCACATCCCCGGATGACCCCTGAACTACACGTATGGGGCAGACTCCAAGAAGCCCAGTGAAAAAGCAACAGTGAAAGTTTGAAAGAAGTTAGCAGAGACTTAGCTACTACCCATCATAACAGAGTTTTTGGGGTGTGAATCCAGCCAAGTTAATCCCCTGATTAAAAGAAAAACAAGACTGTGCAGAGAAAGATAATAAATAGTATACAACCTCCACGGTGTGCCATCTAAAATCTCTAGTATACAATGAAAGGTTATTAGGCACACAAAGACATAGGAAAATGTGATCAAAAGAAATAGCAGTCAATAGAAACTTACTATGAGATGATCTGGATGTTGGCATACACAAGGACTTTAAAATAGCTATATAAACATTTTCAAAGACTTAAAGGAACATGATTACATTTAATAAAGAGATGAAATCTCAGTAGAGAAATGGAAATTATTAAAAGGTGCCAATGGAAATTCTATAGCTGAAAATAAAAACATCAGAAATAAATATAACAGGCTGGGTGAAGAGCAGATATAAAAATACAAAGGAAAGGGTTAACAAACTTAAAAAAATAGGTCAGTAGAATTTAAAGAACAGAGGAAAAATAGGGGCACTTGAGTAGCTTAGTCAGTTAAATGTCTGATCTCGCAGTTTGTGGCCCTACATTGGGCTGTTCTGACAGCTTGGAGCCTGGAGCCTGCCTCAGATGCTGTCTCCCTTTCTCTGCCCCTCCCCTACTCATGCTCTGTTTCTCTCTCCTTCAAAAATAAATAAACAAAAGAAAAAATTTTTTTAAAAAGGATAGAGAAAAAAATAAGAAACAGTATCATTAGAACTTCAATAATATGCAGGACAAGGTGAAGTAGTCTAACTTAAGGGTATCTGGACTCTCAGGAAGAAAAGCAAAATAAAACGGGACAGAAAAATACTTGAAAAAATGAGGACAGAAAATTTCCTGAACTTTGTGAACAAACAGATCCAAGAAGCTCAATAAATGCCAGTCAAGGTTAAAAACAATGAGAATCACAACTAGGCTCATCACAGTTAAATTACTGAAACCAAACATGAAGGTAAAGTTTAGAAGCAACCTGAGAAAAGTGAAACATCGTGTGTGAGAACAACAATTCAAGAGCTGGCAGGCATCTCATCAGAAACAATGGAGAGGAAAAATAATAGGACAGTGTTTTTAAAAGTGACTGAAAGGGGGGACAAAGAACTATAAACATGGAATCTATATCCAGTGAAAATATGGTTCAAATGAGGGCAAATTACAACATTTCAAATAAACAAAAATTGAGAAAACTCACCACCACCTCAGCTCTGACACCAATTCTCTGACACCAACAGGTGTTTTGCAGTTCAATTCAGTTCTGGCACTACCTGGAGATGGTACAGACCCTGCAAACTAAGGGCAAAGTCCTTCAGACTGCCTCCACTCAAGACCCCATTCACGTGTCTTGGATGCCATCTACACTTCTGACTGGCTACATAATCAGGGATTCCCATTACCGCTCCGGTTTGATAACTCAGTCAACTGACTCACAGAACTCAGGAAAGAGCTGTACTTACAATGGTCATTTTCTTAGAATACAAATGAACAACCACATGAAGAGATACCTAGAGCAAGAGCTGCTAGAATTCCAAGCCCGTGAGCTTCTGTCCCCATTGCATCAGGGTGTACCACTTTTCCAGGGATCTATCAGTATGTTCACCACCAAGAAAGCTCCCACTAAACCAGAGTTTCCTGCGGGTTTCATTACATAGGTGGGCTTAATTAGCTCATTGGCCACATGATGAAGCTCAATCTCCACTTCCCCTCCTTTGTCCGAGGTAGGGCTGGTACAAAGTTCCTCTAACTGAGTGGTTGGTCTTTCTGATGACAAGCCCCCATCCTGAAACTACTTAGATCTCTGCCTTGAGTCACCTCATTAGCATAACAAAGACACTCCTACCACTCAGGAAATTCCAAGGAGACAAAGATCAGCTTTTTTTTTTTTTTTTAAATTATACTACACCTACAGAACTAACCTTTAACAAATGCTAAAGAAATGTCTTCAGGAGGCACCGGGGTGGCTCAGTGAATTAAGCGGCTGACTTTTGATTTCAACTCAGGTCATGATTTCATGATTGAGTCCCCAGTCCAGCTCTGTGCTGACAGTGTGGAGCCTGCTTGGGACTCTGCCTACCTCTCTCTCTGCCCCTCCCTTTCTGTCCCTTCCCAGCTGATGCTCTGTCTCTCTCTCTCTTCCTCTCCAGAGAATAAATATTTTTTTAATTTTAAAATATTTAAATAAATAAACTTAAAAAAAATGTCTTCAGGCTGAAGGGAAATGATACCAGATGATGACCTGGACCAACAGAAAGGAATGAAGACGACCAGAAATGATAAATATGTAGGTAAATAGAAACATATTTTTTCTCCTTTTGATTTCTTTAAACAACATGACTATTTCATACAAAACTATAAAATTATATTATATCATTTATAACATAAATAAATATTATATATATACAAAATGGTACAAAAGTTGGAGCTACAAATAAAAAATACACTGTTGCAAAGTTCTCCCGTTTTACCTGAAGTGATATAAGATTATCTTCAAAGTCTGTGATAAAGTAAATATACTTATATTTATAATTAATTAATATAAATTATATAATTATAAATATATATTTTATATATAAAATTTATATATAAATTATATAATATAAATTATATAATTATAAATATATATTTTATTTTAATATATTTTATTTATATATAATTATAATATATTTATTTATAAATATATAATAATAAATATATATAAATTATATAAATATATAAAATTTAAAATATAAATATAAATTATATATAAATTATATAAATATAAATTATATATAAATTATATAAATATAAATTATATAATTATATAAATATAAATTATATAATTATATACTAATTCCTAGAGCAATCAATAAAATCAATGCAGAGTAGTATAGCTAAAAAGTCAACAGAGAAATTATAAAGGAATGATAAAAATATTGTATTAATCCCCATCCCTTAAAAATGCAGAAAAAGAAGAGATGAGTAACAAAAACAGGCAAGCCAAAGAAAACCATGGCGAATTAATAGACCTAAGTCCTGTCCTAATGTTAGTTACACAAAATGTAAGTGAGCTAAACACTTAAAGTCACAAATTGTCAAACTGTATAAAAAGGCATGCTTACCACTTTAAACAGAAAAACACAGATAGATTCAAAGTAAAAAAGAAAAAAGATATTTGGTCAAATATTAAGCCTAAGAACGCTAGATTGGCTATATTAATATCAATATATTCAATATCAATAATATCAATATAAAATATACCTCCAGATTAGGAGTGTTATCAGAGATAAAGAGGAACATTTCATAATATCAGTCAGTTAGTTATTGAGGAAGACATAAAAATCATAAATATGTGTACACCTAAATTGAGAGCACTTCTTGGGCATCTGGGTGGCTCAGTCGGTTAAGCGTCTGACTTCAGCTCAGGTCATGATCTCATGGTTTGTGGATTCGAGCCCCCCATCAGGTTCTGTGCAGACAGCTAAGAGCCTGGAGCATGTTTTAGATTCTGTGTCTCCCTCTCTCTCTGCCCCTCCCCCACTCATGCTCTGTCTCTGTCTCAAAAATAAATAAACTATTAAATGAATGAATGAATAAACGAATGAATGAATGAATAAATAAATAAATGAATTAATGAATGAAGAGCACTCCAAAATTCATTTAGCAAAAATGTGCAAAACAAAAGAAAGGACTAGGAAAGTCCACAATCATAGTTCAAGATTTTAACACTCTTCTCTCAATAATTGATAGAACAACGAGATGAAAGGTAGAGGTACAGATTTGAGAAACATTATCAACCTCTTTGACCTAATTGACATTTATAAAATTTTACATCCAACTATACAATACATATTCAAGTACAAATGGATTGTTAAAAAGAAAAAAAAAAGACTTAAGCAAGTCTCAGCAGATCTCTGAAAAACTGAAATCACAGAGATTATGTTCTCTACTAAAAGAATATTAAATTAGAAATGTCTGGAAAAGTCCAAATATTCTGAAATTAAAGATTATGCTTCTAAATATCCCAAAGTCCAAGAAGTGATCACAAGAGGAGCTAAAACTTATTTTTATTTGAATAACAATGAAAATACAACACATTAAAATTGAAGAGATATGGCTGAAATTAGCAGAATGTAGAGGGAAACTTATAGCATTAAATGCTTATATGAGAAAAGAAGAAAAGTTTAAATTCAATGATCTGTGTTTCAATCCTAAAAAGCTAGAAAAGTATGAGTAAACTAAGCCCAAGTAAGTGAAACTGAGGAAGAAAATAAGATGTGAAATCATAAAATACAAAACAAAGAATAGAGAAATTTAACAAAGATCAAATATAGTTCTTGGGAAAAAATAGTAAAGTATACTAAAACCTGACACCACTGGTAGCAGAAAAAGTAAACACAAATTAACAAATATCAGTAGTGAAAGAAAGGCTATTACTACAGACCCTATAGTCATTCAACTATAATAAGGGAATATTATTAACAACTGGATAAAATGAACAAATTCCTTAAAAGGCACAATTTACCAAGACTTGCACTAAAAAAAAAAAAATAGGAACTCCAAATAGCTCTACATTTATCAAAGAAATCAAACTTGTTAGGATTACCTGGTGGCTCAATCAGTTGAGTGTCTGAGTCTTAATTTTGGCTCTCGGCATGATCAATGAGTCAGGCTCTGCACAGGCAGCATGGAGTCTACTTGGGATTCTCCCTCTCCCTCTCTCTGCTCCTCCCCCATGCATGCATGATCTCTCTCTGTCTCTCTCTCTATCTCCCTCTCTCTCTCTAGATAAATAAACATTAAAAAAAAAAACAACCTTCCCACAAGAAAGACTCCAGCCCCAAATGGTTTCACTGGTGAATTCTATGAAACATTTAAAGAAGAAATAATACCCAAAGAGTTGGTAGGATCACTACCCAACTTATTTTTATGAGTGCAAAATAACCCTTATCCTAAAACCTGACAAAGAGACACACTTCAAGTCAGTCTTGATATAAACAAAAAGTGAATAAAACTTGAATTTACTTTTGCTAACATAATAAAGGACAGGGATGATACCGTATGTGTTCGGTAGATGTATACAAAACATTTGGTATGTGTAGAAGCCATTCATGATTAAAAATGAATAAAACAAAGCAAAAAGAAAACAAATACATCACCTTGAATACCAGGAATAGAAAGGAACAGGAATGTCCTTAACCTGATAAAGGGCATCTATCAAAAATCTCTAACAATATCATTCTAAATAGTGAAATATTCTATTTCCCCAAGATTGGAAATAAACAAGGAGCCCTACTCTCATCATTTCTGATTATCATGTTACTGGAGTTCTAATATTGCAATGGTACAATAAGGAAAGGAAAAGAAATAAAACATAATTTTGGGGAAGAAAGAGGGAAAGCTTATTATGTACAGAGAACATAATTATGTATCTAGAAAATTCAAAGGAATTTATTAGGTAAACTTTTCAAGTTAAGAAGTTATTAGGAAAGGTACTGGGTTCAAGACAATACACAAAAATTAAGTATGTCTAAAGCAGCAACAAACACATAGAAAATGAAATTTAAAGAAAATACTCTAAATAGAATAAAAGGCCATCAACCACCTAGGAATCAATATAATGAAAAATGTGTATTACATTACACCAAAGACTATGCAACAATAATTGAAAGAAATTAAAGAAGCGCTAAAACAAACAGATTCGTGGATAGGAAGACTCACTATTATAAAGATGTCAGTTCTCCCCCAAATTCATCTAAGATTCAATACAATCTCAACTGAAATTCCAACAGATATTCTTTCTAAGGGTAGACAAAATTTATAGAGAATTTTACATGGAAATGTGGAGGGACAGGAATAGCGAAGAGAATCTTTAAGAGTTGGAACAGTTATTCTACCATATGTAAGAGTTATTAAAAATATATGGTAATTAATTCAGTGTGTTGGCGGCATAAGGATGGACAAATAGAACAATAGAACAGAATAGAAAGTTTGGAGCCACTGGCAGAGCAGAGGGAAACAATGCTCATTTTAATCAATGATACAGTTAGTTGCTATCCAAATGAAAAAAAAAAACCCTGAATCTTGACCCTCACCTCACACAGTATTTAAAAAAATAGTCCCAGGTGATTTTAAATGTAAATGTGAAAGAGTAAACAATAAACCTTGTAAAAAATAACACAGAAGAATATTTTCATGATCCTACAAGACACAGAAAACTTTATCTGGAAAGGAAAATACAAAAATGCTGCTTACTTCTGTTTATCAAACGACACCATTACAACAATGAAAAGGACAGCCACGGCGCGGGTGAAAATATTTGTAATACATGTATCATAAACATTCCGTACAAGTTAATAAGAAAAAGTCAGAAAACCTAGTAGAAACTGGACATTATCTTCTTCACGAAAGAGGACGTCCACGTGGACAATGAACGTATGAAAAAGTGCCGTGCCTGGGTGGCTCAGTAGGTTGAGTGTCCAACCTCGACTCAGATCACGGTCTCACAGTTCGTGTGGGTTGGAGCCCCACATCAGGCTCTGTGCTGACAACTCAGAGCCTGGAGCCTGCTTCACATTTTGTGTCTCCCTCTCTCTCTGTTCCTCCCCTGCTCCTGCTCTGTCTCTCAAAATAATTTTTTTTAAAAAAAGCATTAAAAAAAAAGTACTCAACCTCACAAGTTATCAGGAAAATGCAAACTAAAATCACAATGAAATAGAGGCTACAGCAACAATACAGCCACATATAGAAGACTGATAACACCAAGTACTGGTGGGATTGCAGAGTAATAGAGCACACACACAACACCACTGGGAGTGTAAATTGGTGAAGCTACACTGAGAAACTGAGAAACTGGGTCCTATATATAACCCAGCAGTCCCATTGCTAGACACACACTCCAAACAAATGGGCGCAAGTGTTCACAGAAAGTACTCGAATGTACAGAGCAGCACTATTTAAAATAGCCAAACCAGGAGACAACTCAAATGTCCTCAAATAATAGTGGAATGGGGAAATAAATCACTGTGTCCATGCAACGGGAAGAATACAGCTATGAACATGAAGGAATTACTGCCACATACAAGAGCACGGAGGATGATTAAAATATAATGTGGAGCCAAAGGAGCCAGACACCAAAGAATACATACTTTATAGAAAATTCAAAAATAGTTGAAACTAATCTGTGGCCTTAGAAGTCGAGTGAGGTGCTGTTTACTAGCCTTTGTGATGGTCCCATGTGTGATTCAGATGGCGGCTGCATGGGTTGCTTTTTGCTAAGCGGACAGTTTTCTGTATGTGTGTTTCACATCTACAAGAAATGTAGTTTTTAAATCAGGCTATGGAAAGACATGAAAGAATCAGGAGCCAGACACACTGTCTGAGTCCACACATTCTTTGACATCAGTTTTAAGTACTAGAGAAATTTAGAAAAGAGAGAAATCGTGGACAACCAGGTTGAATCAGAACATGTTTTCTTGAACTAGAGGGAAATGGATTGGGGTGGTGAGTAATGATGGGATTTGAGCAGGAAGGGAGGAGGGGCGAGGCAGGCAGGCAGAGGAGCCCCCGAGTAAGGGGAGGTGAGTATACTCTGTTGACCAAGAAGGGTCTTGCCTGGTCACTCTTTGGAGACTGAGAACAGTTCTCATGGTAATTTCTCACCTTTATACGTCATGTTGCAGTTTACAAAGCTCTTTCTCATATTCTTAGTTGATTGTCACAACAATGCCATTACAGGAAAAGACCCAAGTTCAGGAAGATTAAGCCACTTGCTCAGAGCCATTTAACAGCTAGTGTTATTTTCCTGGTTTGAGCAACTGTTGAGCTGGATCTAATTGTAGGTCCACCCAACCCACAATTCTGATGATGGCAGAAGTCTGAAGGAATGTGTCAGGAGATGGCCAATCAATAAACGCAAGGTATAATTAACCTATTGGCACAGAAATGTTTAGTAGATAGATCTGTCAACACGGTAGCTTCTTCTACTGAGTGCAGCTCTGTGTCTCCCAAGTTGGACCACATACTAGATCACTTGCCCTGAAGTTTAAAAATCTCATGAAAAAAAGCCCTTAATGAAATTTCCAGGAAGCTTCTACGAATAGGACAACTGGCACTCAGCCTCCTGTCGCATCTTGGGCTCACAGTCTTCTGCGGCCATGGAGCCTGCCAGGCTGCAAAAACCACCCTGGCTCCCCCTTTCTCTAAAAAGAAAGTGAAGTTCACCTATAGTGAAGTGAGGAAAAGGAGCTAATCTCAGGCAATTCATGAACAGAGGAGACCATAATCACTATTCCTTAGGCCTGATTTTTAGACTCATGAAATCTGAAGCAAATAAGTGACCATCTCTAACATCAAATAATGTGATCGTATTGTTACCCTTTTCCCTGTATGGACCAGAGTGTTTTTCAAGGTCCACCCACCAAGTTTTAGCTCTAATTTGTCATCCTAGGGAACAGCTTTATTCCCTGGTATAGTCATGGAGAGGCTGGTGAAGTATATAGCATTTTTTAGCAGAATAAATAACTAAAGAAAGCATACTCATGCATGGTATAGAGATTAATCAAGGGATGGAAAGTAGAAGTGAGTATGTTCAATGTAGACAATATGATTCTTTTGCCTTTTTCCCCCTGAGCCATTCCAGGTTTATATATTTTTGAGCTCAGAATTTTTTTTTGATTATTGAGGTAATACATGATCCTTTTAGAAAATAAGTAACACAGACAAATGAAAAAAAACAGAAATTAGTCATAACTCAACAATCTTTTTGTGAGCTCTATGCCCAATGTGGGGCTTGAACTCACAACCCCAGGATCAAGAGTTGCATGTTCTACCGACCGAGTCAGCCAGGCACCCCCATAATTCAACTATCTTAAGACAAACATTGCACATAAACCCTTTGGTGAACTTCCTTGTATGTTTTATATAAAGTTAGTCTTGCATAGTTAAATTTATAATATGTCTACAATTTGGTTTGTATCCCACATTCTTCTAAAAGATAGAGCTTTATTTGTGCCTAAGTGTGTTCAATAGGATACATGGGCTAGAGATGTAATTTAAAAATAATGAGTTCATAGTCAAGTCAGTTAAGAACCCTCTTAGTTTAATACAGTTAGTGTTGCTTGTTTTTTAAGCTACAGATTTCATGGCGTCTTTAATATACTAACATGTATCGTAATTTACTAACAGAAGGGTTATGTAGGAGGATATTTATGCCTTATTTGATTATGGAACAAATACATGTTTGCGGCTTTCCAACCTGAAAATTTTCACACCCATGTTTTTATCACAGTATTGGTTACACTAGCCCAAATTTAGAAACAACTCAAATATTCATCAATACATGAATGGATAGACAATGGGATATTATACAGCCATAAAAGAAATGAAGTTCTGCTTCATACTATGACAGAGATGGAACTTTGAAAACGTCATGCTAAATGAAATGAGCCAGACACAAAAGGACAAATATTATATGATTCTACTTCAACGAGGTACCTAGAAATTGGCAAACTTAGAGAGACAATAAAATATAGAAGAGGTTACCAGGGGCTGAGGGTTGAGAATTGGGGATGAGTATTCAAATATTGTTTAATGGCTACAAAGCCATTGGCTTGATGGTGAAAGAATTCTGGAAATAGTGGTGATGGCTGCACAACACTGGGAACATGCTTAAAATCGTACACTTCAAAATGGTCACAATGATATATTTTGTATTCTGTATATTTTGCCACAATAAAAATAATTACCAAAAAACTATTGAAGAATTTGAAACCCAATTTGGGGAAAAGTGGCAAACATTTCCCTCTGTATACTATGTATTTATTGGTTGTATATGCCAATATGCAATATATATATATATGTGTTGGGAGCCGTTTCTGAACTCATAGATTGGGAAAGAACTCTTTGTGAGGTTAAGGTAAGTTGCACGAACTCTTACGAACTCTCACCGTCAGATGGCGACCGATATCCACCCCCACCTGATTGTTTCTGTTTGAGTACGAACCCCCAAGGTACCTTGTTGATTGGTGTTGGGAGTGACTCATTCTGGCCTTGATATGCTGATTGCACTTTGTGAAGGAAAATTACTGTAGGAACTTCTTTCGTGGTTATGGGAGCAACATTGTTCTGGAAAGACCTGTTTTTCTTAATATCTCCCATTCAGCGATAAACAGGCTATTGACCCCGACTCAAAGAACTAACTTTTGCCTTTACTATGCTAATTCCACCTCTGGGCTGTTCCCCATACCCTTTTGCATATCAATGTTCTGGAGAATCTTTACTGATAAAAGGATTTATCATCAGAATGCCACTTCTGGGCTGTTCCCCATACACCTATGCATATCAATGTTCTGGAAAGTTTTTACTGGTAAAAGAATTTATCAACAGAATGCCACTTCTGTGCCATCCCCCAAACACTAAGTCATAAAATAAAGTTGAGTCTCAGACAGTGCAGAGAGGCCTGGCTGGCTACCAGAAAGAATCTCGTGCCTCTCTCATCCCTCCCTCGCTGACACTGTCCATCCTTCAGGGATCCCTGGACCAGGCCAGAGCTGAACTCCAGCATATATGTACACACATATACATATATAATGTAATATATACATTATTAATTAATATATACATATACAATATATGATATATTGACATATACAACCAATTGCTTGTATTCATCTGGCACCAATATTTCACATTCCTTTTTCCAGTTTCTCTGTTTCTGTTTGAGGATCTATGTAGTTTCAGGGAGATGACTTCACTTCTCACTTCTGGGGTCGAATGAACACATTTTAGATTGGGGTTCAGCAAACTATAATCCATAGTCCAAATTTGGCCCCTCTGCCTATTTTTGTAAATAAAGTCCTATTGGAACACATCCCTGCCCTTCATTTACACATTGTCTATGTCTGCTTTTGTGCTACGACAGTGGAGTTGACTAGTTGCAACAGAGATCATAGCCCCCAAGCCTACTATGTTTACTACCTGGCCCTTTAAAGAGGGAAAAAGGCCCATATCGCGCTAGACTGAAACAATGAGGATATTACACCTCTTGGCCTAAAGTTTGGTTCAAGTGTAGGCATGTGGCTTTAACTGGTCTAATCAGAGTGCATCCCAGGAATTTTGCTTGGCTTACTGGTAAAGAGAAAGTCTCTCTCCCTCTGAATGTCACTGGTTTGCAGAATTGAGGCTTTGAAATACTGCAGCCAGTTTGGCTGCACTAAGGAAAGCCAGTCTGAGGCATTAGCTGCACAGGAAGATGGGCATGAGAGAAATGAAGAGCAATATGGACAGAGACCAAGATAGTATTGTAGACCTCTGGATCAAACCGTGCCTGAAGTCCTGTATTACTTCTGAACTTTTCTATTTCATGAGCCCCTATATTCATTATTGCTTAAGGTAACTTGAGTATGGTTTTCTGAATTGCAACTAAAATCATTTCAACTAATATATGTTGCTATAATCTATATAAACCTTATTTCTAATGGCTGCATAGTATTTTATCTTAATGATATATTTTACTTAGCCAGTTTCCTAATATTTAGTATTTGGACTTTAACTTTGAGTGATTGTTATTAAGTCTGCAATAAACCTGGTAATTAAAACTTTTTTCTCTAAATTTCCAGTTATTTTCTTCTAGTTGATCCCTAGCAATAGAATGATTGGGTAAATAACATTCTATTCTTAAGGCTTTTGACATATAGTTCTAATTTACTTGTTTAAAATGTCACCAGAAATTGGGGTGCCTTGGGTAACTCAGTCGGTTAAGCATCGACTCTCCCAGTTTGTGATATCGAGCCCTGCATCAGGTTCTGTGCTGATAGTGCAGAGCCTCCTTGGGATTCTCTCTCTCCCTCTCTGCCCCTCCCCCATGCTTAAAACAATAAACATTTTTTTTAAAAAGTCACCAGAAATTAATGAAGATTTCTACCTGCAACATTTTTGTTATCATTTTTAATCTTTGCTGCTTTTAGGACTAACCATATTTCTTTGCTAAGTTTGATTTTGATTTTCTTAAATTATAAATGAGAGTGAACATATGTGTATCTTTATTAGCAACTTGCATTATCTGTTCACTGAATGTTTGTTCATGTACCTTCCTATTTAGGGAGGACTTTACATCATGTTGAGTTTGGAAAGAGTAACTACAATTCTTCAGGGGGGCAGGATACAATGAGAGGCAGTTGTATATGCAAAGGTATAAAAAGTGAGCCGTGTTGTTTGTCATGTAAGGTATAAGGTCCTGGGGAGGGCACAGAGGAAAAGAAGGGGGAGTCGTGGGATGTGCCAAAGCTACACTAGAAACAGCAGCAAGATCCCTGGGAGCCACAAGGGGTTTTGTTAATTACGTGTCAGATGTTAATAGGCGTGTAAGGGGAATATTTTGCCTACTGTTTTCAGCACTTTGGCAGCTCCATTTGTATTCACAAGAGTGGCATGTTAATTTCGTGTTCTTAACTCTCTGTTACTGTACAGCGCTCTTAAGTGCCTTGTGTTTGACAGCAATCAAGCCAGAATTTGAATATTCTAACATTCAGATTACCGATTGGCTTAAATGGTCTCACTCTTGAGCTGAAATTCATAAGATTGCCTTTCTAGCTACTGGAAGAGAGTGAGTGTAGGGGCGGCTCAGCACCCCAAAACTCAGGCCACAGCATTCCTGTTATTTCTGGAGGCCAAACCACCGGAGCTCTGCAGGGGCTCGCACAGAGTCTGTGGCGCTCAGAGTCCAGCCCAGCACCTTGACAAGCCCATCGCAGTGTGTTGGGGCTACCAGTGCAAAATGGTACAGACTGCGTAGCTCCTAGTACTGTAAGTGCCTGACATTAAATTCCTGATTGCTGAGGCATCCGTCTCAAAGACATGAATCTGGAACAAACATATTGCCAGCTGTATGACACAGCTACCAACAAAACCCCTAGGTAGGAAGCGATGCCGCCCCCACCTACAGAGGCTAGATGACTGAGTGACCCTCCTTCTCCCTTCTGGTGTCCTAATTCTCACTCCTGTGTTCGCCAATACAAAGTGAACCCCTGAAGACCTAGGCACCCCACCCTCGACCCCAACAAAAACAGAGTGCCACATCCTATCTCTGTCTCTCTCTCTCTTCTCTCACCCCCACCCCACAAACTGGTTGTGTGCCCCTGGGCCCAGGGGTTGCAAGGAATGAACCTCATTTTTTCAGGATGGCTGCTGCTGAAGGGCACCTTGCACTTGTAATAAAAACCACAAGGGCTGATCCAGCCATCACATGGCTCCAGTCAGGGAAATGTCTGTGGGGGCTCCTCACAAGGAATAAGGGCCCAGGCAAGTGCCCCCTGGCATTGCCGGCCTGTAGCATCCCTATGGTAGGTCAAGACCCACAGGAAACACTTATAAACAACAGAAATTTCTTTCTCACAGTTCTGGAAGGTGGAAGTACAAGATCAGGGTGTCAGCATGGCAGCGTTCTGGTGAGAGCCTTGTACCAGTTTCTTAGCCTGTGCCTTCTTGCTGCGTCCTCATATAGTAGAAAGGGTAAGGTATCTCTGCGGGGTCTCTTTTATAAGAATACTAATCCCATTTATGAGGGCTCCACCATCTCCCAAAAGTATAGTCTCCTAATAATATCATCTTTGGAGGTTGGAGTTTAGGCAGGGATGACAAACAGATATTCAGACAGTAACAAAGCTTTCGGCTGGGACTTCCACAGAGGGGCAGAATCAGCTTTTCCTCACCTCTCACCTGGGGGACTGGCAGCTCTCTGATCTGGCTAGAGTCGTGACCAAAGAGTCCTGGGCAGGGGCAGGGCAATAATCCATCAGTGACTTACATTAAAATGTCAAAACACATGGAAGTCACAGGACCCAACAGCTTCCAACTTGTAGCTCTTATGGCTTAGGTGCCAATGCACTGAGGTGAGACCTGAGCTCGCCATGAACATGCTGATTAATCTTGGGAAAGCCATTAAACCTCTTCGTCTCTAATGTCTGCTGGGAGAAGAACCGCTGACCGGCACTGTGGCTGAAAAGATGGATGCTGGGTGAAGAAGGTGGAGACCTTGACAAAGGTGTGGAACATTAGCTCTTCCATGTCTTTCTCTTTTTCCTTTAGGTAAGTGGTTTTCAGCCCTGATTGTACCGCCAAATTGACAGGGGGACCTTTAAAAAAACACCAAAGCATGTGCCCCATCCAAAAACTTCTTTTGATGTGTAGCCACAAAAGAGGACTTCTGGTCTAGGTCATGGTCCTCACCCCGGTGGCCATCAGGTCACTTGAAAAGTCAGCAGTGAGGAGCCCACACAGATCTCCTTTATGTGGACTTCCCAGACTGCCCCAAAGGCCCATATCTCATCACTTGGTGACCAAAGTTGCCCTTACCATCAAAGGCTTTAACGTTCACAGAAATCAGGTACTTCCAGGATAGATGAAATCATGACAGACTTCCCATAGGAACTGTCAACTGGAATGTTTTATAGAAAACAAAGCTGAACAGAGGCCAGCTCTACACACTACCAACAGATGGCGCTCTTGTCCAGTGCCCTGCTATTTAGGTCTTTGCCAACCATATATTCTTTTTTTAAGATTTACTTCTTTTTTTAAAAATTTTTAAATGTTTTTTATTCATTTCTGAGAGAGAGAGAGAGAGAGACAGCGTGAGTAAGGGGAGGGTCAGGGAGAGAGGGAGACACAGAATCAGAAACGGGCTCCAGGCTCTGAGCTGGCTGTCAGCACAGAGCCCGATGTATGGCTCGAACCCACAAACTGCGAGATCATGACCTGAGCCGAAGTCAGACGCTTAACCGACTGAGCCACCCAGGCGCCCTGACCATATATTCTTTAATATTTAGTATAGCTGCTGCATTTGTACATGATTTTGAGATGCTTTAATTTTTTAAGGCTTATTTATTTATCTTAAGAGAGAGAGAGTGTGCACACCTGTCAATGCACAGCTCCAGGTGGGGCTCAATCCCAAGAACCATGAGACCATGACCTGAGCTGAAATCCCTAAACCAACTGAGCCACTCAGTCACCACGAGATGTTTTATAAACATTTTTGACTTCACATACCTCAGAAATACAAAAGCAATAAAAATATTAAAATTACTGCTGAAAAAAAGGAGCATGGTGTGCTTGGGTGGTTCAGTGGGTTGGGTGTCTGATTTTGGCTCAGGTCATAATCTCACAGCTCATGAGTTCAAGCCCTGTGTTGGGCTCTGCGCTGACAGCTCAGAGCCTGGAACCTGCTTCAGATCCTGTGTCTCCCTCTCTCTTTGCACCTCCCTGCTTGCGCACACACACACACACACATACACTCTCTCTCCCTCTCTCAAAAATAAATAAACATTTTTTAAAAGAGCATGATTATGACAAAATGAAAGTAGAGATGATTTTTAAAAACAGAAAGTGGTAAAGAAATAAATGGAAGGTTGCACATCCATATGGTATTAATTTTCAGAGAGTAGAAGCAATCCCAAAGGTCAGAGTGAATCATGAAGCCTGAGAAAAGTGTTGTGCCTACACAATTGACAATAATCAGCAAGAGATGCAGAGACAGATGAGATAGAAAACTTCACAGTGTGCAGCTAGAGAATTACAGTACATGGTGTGTGGCCCATCTTTATCAACAACCATTGACTGCTTTCTTTTCTTGCAGTATCATCCAGCCAGCCAAAACCAGTTTCAGGTAGGCTGTTTTCAATTCTAGAGACGGCTGGGGGTGTTTTTCTAGAACTTGGAACTAAGCGTGGTAAAAATGATGCCACGTAAGCTTCTGGAGTGAGTCATGGGCAGCTCTGGAATCCGCAAGCCCGTTCTAATCTGTGCCACTTCAAGGTGGCACGACATCTAACCTTAACTGCTGAGAAGGTCTATTTTCCGTCACACCTGCAGAAATGATTGAGGAGATGGGTTAGATCAATGGGTTTAACATAGATCAAACAGGTCTTTGTTGGGAAAAGACACTTGATAGAATGCATCAGCAAGAAGCAGCAGCAGAATGCTGATACATTCTTGTATCAGCAGTAATGATTTAAAGCTGTGAGAGCCTGACATCGTCTTATTTACTGGAAATGCAGGGGGGGAGCTGCGAGCATAAACCCTTTCAGACATTTTGAATTTACAGTGTATGCATCACGATTCAATCCGAGAAGTGAATCAAATAGGACATATATATTAAGAGATTTATTGCAAGAAGGCGGCTTATGTGACTGCAGGGGCTGGCGAGGCAAGCCCTAAATCTGTAGGGCAGGCCAGCGGAAGCCTCTGTAAACAGGTGGAATTTCTTCTCCACAGAAGCCTCAGCTCAACTTTTAAAACCTTTCAAAGGGCTGAATCAGTCTTACCAGATTCTGTAAAACAATCTCCCTTACTGAAAGTCTATTGACTATAATTACATTTCCAAAATTCCTTCACTGCGACACCTAGATTAGTGTTTGACTGAATAACTGGGTGCTGTAGTCTAGCCAAGTTGACACATCAAAAAAAAAAAAAATCACAAATAAGCCTGTTTCTGAAGAGTTTTTAGATTAAGAAAAAAGTATCCCACAGGCTCTAGGACCTAGAGGCTTTATGTAGAAAGCAGGAATGTCACTGTCTAGAGGATTAATGCCCTATGGTGAGTGTGCACTGGTAGTTCAGAAACACTTTTGCACTGTTGGTAGGGATGCAAACTGGTGCGGTCACTCTGGAAAGCCGTATGGAGGGTCCTCAAATACTTAAAAATAGAATTACCCTACGACCCAGCAATTGCACTACTAGGTACTAATCCAAAGGATACAAAAATGCTGATTCAAAGGGGCACATGCACCCTAATTTTTACAGCAATAGCCAAACTATGGGAAGAGCCCAAATGTCCATTGACTGATGATTAGATAAAGAAGATGTGGTGTATATATATACACAAAGGAATATTACTTGGCAATCGAAAGAAATGAAATCTTGCCATCTGCAACAACATGGATGGAACCAGAGTCTTATGCTAAGCAAAATAAGTCAGTCAGAGAAAAGACAGATATCATATGATTTCACTCGTATGTGGAATTTAAGAAACACAACAGATGAACGTAGGGGAAGGGAAGGAGAAATAAGATAAAAACAGAGAGGGAGGCAAACCATAAAAGACTCTTAAATACAGAGAACAAATTGAGGGTTGCCGGTGAGGTGTTGGGAGGGTGGGCTAAATGGGGGATGGGCATTAAGGAGGGCACTTGTTGGGATGAGCACTGGGTGTTACATGGAAGTGATGAATCACTGGGTTCTACTCCTGAAACCAAGACTACAATGTATGTTAACTAACTTGAATTTAAATAAATAAATTTAAAAAAAGAAAAAGTAAAGGCCTCTAACCTAGCTTGTGGAGTCAAGGAAGGCTTGCGAGAGCAGAAAGCACTGAAGCAGAGTCTAGACTTGAACTATGGGGTGTGGGATGTAGCCTCTAGGGGTGGAGAGGAAGGATGGCTGAAAAGTCATCACAGTGACGGGCCTGGCCCCCGGACTGTGCTGCCCCCACTCCGAGGTGGTGCTGACATTGTGAAACACATCATAAAAGGCAAGCTCATGGCCGACTCACAGATCATTTCGACTTTACAGCATTTCCACGCCTGTGCCTCCCAATGTGGCTGTTAATGGTGTGTTCCTGGCCCCTCACTCCAGCCTCCAACGCCTTCATGGAGGTACTGTCCCAGCCAGAAGTGGGACTTTGCTCCGACACTGGCAGCCCGCACAGGATCCACATGCTCAGAACACGGGCTTTCTCTTCCCATCCCAGCTTGGCCAGTTCATCTGCTTCCAGAGAAAACATCACTCTCCTGGCCTTGTCTCTCCACCCCTTTACTCAAGTCTTTCTTCCTCTTCCCTCTTCCTTCAAGTCATCAGTCATGTGCCCTGGTCATCTGCGCTATTCACTAGCTTGTGAGTCTCTTTGTTTTCAAAATGCATTAAATAATGTCTTTTCTACATCTCTCTCAAGAAAGAGAGGTAAAGTGAGGCACTGTGTAAAAACTAGCACTGCCACACGGAAGTACAAACTAGGTATTGCCATTATCCCTATCTGTCTCGATCTTTTGATTTATCTATCTATCTATCTATCTATCTATCTATCTATCTATCTATCTACCTATCTATCTACCCATTCATTCACCACTCCTAAATTGTGTGTCACTGAAGTACAGAGATCATCACTGAATCTACAGGACCTACCACAGTTTCCTCCACATAATAATTGCTCATTAAATATCTGGTAAAGACAATAATAATGAAATCATCATCTTTGGGAGACCGATAACCGCAAACAGCCACACTGTTGGTGTTAGAATGTTCGCATTCCTCTCTCTGGCTAACTGGTTAAGGCTCAGTTTATGGAACATCTTTGCTAAGAAATCACCCCCCCCCCCTTCATGTCTGAGCATAGTGCCTTCTGCTCCTGTAGAAGCATCTTCGTCCCTTGGTCATTTCTCTTGCTTGTGGTACATTTTATTCTTGATAGGCAGGGGACTTCTCTGAGGTGAAGGATTGTGTTCAGCAGCCTGGCTAAGTTCCTAGCATGATGCAAGTATGCCATAAACAATACTTTAATAGCATGATAACCATTCTTATTGATTTTTGTTTCAATAATAGCCTCATGCCAGATAGACTGTTCTGATGAGGGAATAATGCTTAGACATGTTTTTAGACATTTCTGCTACATCCCTATCAAGTGGGTTGAAAATAAAATGGTGTCAGGGAGATGGGCTGAGTTCCTGACCCAGTATTTTCTTAGAGAAGATGTGTTTCTCAGAGTTGCATCTCTTTGAAATTTCTCTTAAGCAAGCAGATTCTATGACTTTCCTTATCCTGTGTCCCTCACAGGTTGGGGCGCGTAGGTGGTTATGTGGCATCACATAGTGACAGCAAAATGCAACCAACACCCAAGAAACTTCTAGACAGCACCGATGGAGGAAATTTCATTCTCCTGTGGTGTTGTTGTTGTTGTTGTTGTTGTTGTTGTTTTAAACCTCAAAATGTTTATGTGTGTCTGTAACACCGTGGCCTCTTGAAAGGAAGTCAGAATGTCTGAATTCACTTTTGCATGTCTCAGATCAAACCCCAAGTAGGCACTCCATAAATATTTATTGATTTAAATATCTGTCGAACATGTACCCTCAAGGTGGGGGCAGGGTTGTGGTTTAATTGTCCCTACTTATTACCCCATCTCTCAACTCGGCCACTTCCTGTTGCTGTGAAGTGCCTGGCAACGCGATTCCGCCGCACACACACACACGGAGGAAACCCGCCAGCTTACCTCGGTTAGACGGCGAAGCCAATACATGAAGACAAAGGAATTCTGAGTTGCACATTCCAGAGAGGGCGTATACAGCAAGGTAACTCATTACGTGCTGCATTTTTTTCTTGTAACGGGTACGGAATTATGAATTCAAGCATTAGCTCACACTCTGCTTCTTCTGGTGACCACCAAAAGGCCATCGCCATGGGGGTAGGTCTGGTTTGGCTCCGCACCTCTAAAATGCCCGCTGGACTACAGGAAGAGCTCGTGGCGCGAAGTAATTTATGGGGTGTTAAGAAGTTCCTTAAGCCATTATTAAAAACATGCAAACTCCTCCCTGGTCAGACCTCTAGCAAGTCAGACTTCTAACTAAGCAAAACTGATAGGCCGTCCTTTGATGTTTAATGAGTGTTGCAGCAGATGGCAGACGTGATGGACAGGGCCGTGGTGGTGATTTACTGGTCATGAAACAGAATGATGAGAGCCCTCTCCCGAAAAAAGAAAACGTAGCCGAAAGGACGGGTTTCCCCCTCGCCTTCCTCTCCCACCAGTCCCTTCCCCTTTCCCTCTTGATGCATGTGTTTTTGATTTCCTCACCCCCATGCCTCTCAGTACTGGGCTCATTTCCATTCAGGCGCACACAGAACACTGCAAACTAATTAGCCTTGGATACTGCCACAGGAAGTCGGGCTGCCAAGTCCTCTTTCCCCGCAATTCCTCAACTCTCTCAGCCCATCTTGGGCCCACGGCCTTTCACTGGGACTCTCTGTACAAGTTGCCGGTTCTAATTTTGCAATTTGCCTTCACCTTATCAAATATGCCCCTAGCCTGCCAGCCGACGGAGAGGGGACAGCTTTGGAGTCGGTCTTGTCCCCTGGACTCTTTCCTCTGGCCCCTTCTCTGCTCTCTCCCCACAATTAGGGAGTCTTGTTTGGATACGGTTTCAGTGTTGACTTGTGAATCTGACCTTGGTTAATGCTTTTTACAGGAGAGCATTGCCCCTGATGCAAAACTCAGGAGAGTTCCCCTCTGATTTCTTCCACTCCATTCACATCTCCAGCTCCCAGGGGCCCTGTACCTCTGACTTTTCTCGAAGGTTAACCCATTTTCTCACGAGCTGTAGATGTCACCTCTTCTCTACCCGGTCTCAATTGAGAACCTTTGATACTTCTTGAAACAGGGTGTGAAAGAGGGGTGGAGGGAAGAGAGGGGCTGAGGGATGGGAGAGGTGACATGCTAGGCTCTGGGATTCCAGCCCAGGAGGCTTGACACCCAGGCTCCACTAAGGGGCACCCCTTCCGTGGAAGGCCTAAATCAGAGATGGAAAACTGGTAGCTCTCAGGCCAGATCTGAGCCACTGAAATTAGAAAATTTGTTGTCAACATTTGGAAATCAGATTTCACATACAAATCCAAATTGCTGGCTTCCTAGGAAAAAAATTACATGTGGGGTCACTGGGCCGGCATTCAGGCTTGCATGACCCCAGTTGACTGGAGCTGGGTAGCGCCTGCCCCCTTAGAGGTGGAGTGTGGGCTCTCCCGGTCACTCCAGTCCCCACCCATCTCTGTCGTCTTGTTAATCTCACCCAGCTCCTGCAAGCATTTGAATTTGCCATTCTTGCTCTAAATGGAGAAAAGGAAATTTAATATTGACTCCTAAGAGATTTGGGAAGGCTCTCTGCATGGCTTTTCTTCTTTTTATCACATCAAAGTACCCACCATGTTGCAGCGATTCCCTTTTGGGTTCTTGGGCTTCCATCCCCATTACGACCATGAGCTCCTGAGGGCAAGGATCATCGCTGTCTAGTTCACTGTTATCTGCTCAGTGCCTTGCATGTGGCCTGGATGCTCAACACATTTTTCTTGGCAGAGGATGATGATATTCATCCAACAAATGTTCATTGAATGCTCCATGCATCATGCTTGGTGTTCAGTGTGGTTCAAAGGTCATGAGACGTGTCCCTTAATGAGCTCTGAGAGTAGAAACACACAAGTAGGAAATACGACATGCATGGAAAGTAGACAATTCAAGAGGTTTACAAATTGTGGTTTTGGGGGCCGCCTGGGTGGCTCACTCGGTTGAGCATCCGACTTCAGCTCAGGTCATGATCTCACAGTTTGTGAGTTCGAGCCCCGCATTGGGCTCTGTGCTGACAGCTCAGAGCCTGGAGCCTGCTTTGGATCCTGTGTCTCCCTCTCTCTCTCTCTGCCCCTCCCTTGCTCTGTCTCTCAAAACTAAATAAACATTTTAAAAAATTGTGGTTTTGTTGAAGCAAGTTCTAAGAGTGATCTTCTCACTGGAGAACCCTACCAGAGGGCTTTATAAGGTGGCTAGGATTTGGACACGGTACTCATTTACTTTTTTAACCACACCCTTTGTCTCATCTTTGCATTACAGGGCTCATCCTCTGAACTCCAGTTTTTCTCTACCCAAATCTGCCCGTAACTGAACTGTATTAATATCTTATAGTCACTTCTTGGCTTTGTTGCTGTGTGGTACGAAGCTAGCTAGTATGGAAAACCCTGAGCTCCAGCCTACTCCAAGGTAAGCCTAGATGAATACAACTAGATGCATAATAATCACTCTCAGTGATAATAGGGAGGAAGCTTATCAAAAATCTTGATAATGATTTGATAATGAAATAGCACAGGCAGAAGGCTGAAACATTAGACAAGCAAAATGGGAAATACAGAGAAGGAAAACAATCCTGTCCTCATGAGCTGCCATGAAAAAAATGCCTGAAGTCACCTAATAGTGGCAATTCCTGAATATATTGTCACTGACAGTAGAAAATGTGTCTGGTAGCATGGCCCACCTAATCTTTGTGAATCAAGGAAATTCGTCTTTTGTGTAGTCTATGTTCAGGGCTTGGAATTCCCTTTCCAAGAAGCCCTTTTGATGTAACCACCATTTGCCATATTCATGGGAATAATCTCAGGGACTTTCCCTCATAGGACCTTGCTCCAGAGAGGCAGAGAAATTATGACTGGGAAGGGGAAGGGAGTTGACCAGGAAAATTTCATAGAACTTAAATATGATGAAAAAAAGAAAATCTACACCTAATACATTTTCTTTCACAAATATTGGCTAGTGCTTTGCTTATCTTAACACTGAGATAGGTTCATTCATCAAATATATGCTCAAATCATGGTGGGTATCATCAAAAACAACACTGAAGGAAATGGATTAACAACTTATTATATACACTTCACACAGAAATATTCATTCCAGCAGCCCTATCGAAAAATATTTACAATAGTCATGATCTTTAAGATCTTAAACCTGTTGAGAAATAAATCAGAAATTATATAAAATTTAATTATATAAAGAAAAAATATATATATACAGATAGGTATAGATATAGATATATCTAAGTTACATATTTATATATCATATATTATATATTGTAACTTACATGTATATTATATATCTATCTCATAATATTATAGACATGTTCACTATAAATAAAAATTTCAGTTCCAGAAGGGTTTGAATTTTCACATTAGACATTTTGTCATCTATAGGAAATACACATGCTGCCACCTACCCCTCCCATGCCCGTGACAGACATCACTACTTGATTACAGAGCTTGTTTCTGTTGTACTAAAATTTGTCACCAAAAGACTTCTCAGCACTATGTGTAGCTGCCACTGCAAACCTGCAGAAGTTAACATTCAAGTTGAAACTTATTTGCCATCACAATCTAGATCTTCACAGAAGCAGAATATTTTTTGAAGACATGTTTTAGATCACATAATACTTGGAGAGTACTTATAATAGAATCCTACAAAATTCATGTGCATTATGCAGTTTAATCTACCGAATGTCCCGGCAATGAAGGTATGATAATTCTTACTTCCTACTTTACAGGTAAGGACACTGAGATTTGACTCCTATGAATGATGATTTTAAAGAAACATGGATACTTCACTGCTGCTTAGCCTCTGGCCTTAGAGCCAGTAGGGATCTGATTATATAAGGAGAATTTCAGATTGCTAGACTGTACTAGGATTTACAGGCTAAAATTTTTTAGATTAATCTAACCTTTTAACCTCTCTTCCCAATCTCTCACTTTGATTTTTTGAAACACACACACACACACACACACACACACACACACACACACCTTCTTTGTCTTTTCATTTAACCATTATGCCCTTTTTCTTTTTCTTCTCTCCATAAAGCCATATATCTCCGTAGATTGGAGCACAAGACAAAACACCATGACCAGTGTAGAAGTAGAGCACTTGCCCAGACCAGTTCAGCCCTCACCTTAGTTAAAGTTCCTCAAGCTGAGAATCTACATCCAATAGAGCTCTATGCCACTGGAACTTCTGGTCAGCAGGATCCAGATACAACTGGTGTTGTATGTGCTAATATAACTGTGCTGATTTGTCTTCTGGTGTTTAAAGGAGTATCTGGTTTTTAAACGTAGAATGACCCACTTGAAGTTAGCCAGAAGACTCATCTCCAGTTGTGTGAGCAACTTGGCAGTTAGACATCTCCCAGCTACACGTGGCCTTTCCTCTCTGTGCACTAGAGACTAAGGTAGGACTTGAGTAGCTCCTGATTCCGCGAGAAAGCACCTAAGACACGTTGCGGAGAAGGGGACACATTTGGCTCACGTGTTACCTTGAAACACACCCCTCTAAGAATTGTTATGAACATTAGAGGACCTCTCTCTAAAGCATCAACTATCAAAGGGGCCAGTTTTTTCCTGGTGTTTGAGATGGGGTCCCTCCATCTCCACAGCCTATCAGTGCAGGTTTGCTGAGGTTTCAGTAGTATTCAAGCACCAGACCACATAAAAACTCAGGTGAGGACAGTTGTCAAGGTATTATAATCCTAATAAAAAATACATACTTGAAGTATGTAACTAGACTTTTTAATCAGGAGCTTCAGTTGTGAAGTAGGCTAGATCTACCTGATCACGCTGATCCCGATGATATTTGACCTGTACAATATAATCTATTATATTAAATATAATCTATATAACATCTATATCATTAAAGTTTTCTCAGTTTTTTTGGTAGGTAACTTGGGGACTACATTTTTCTGGTAATGGTGAAAAATAGACTTGAGACTCTACTTGTCTGAAACCTTCTTGTAAGTCAGGACTTCTAGGAATGGTTTTCTGAGGTGTACCTAATTCCTAACCCCATTATGTGCAGAAATAACAACATCTTCTTCTAAGGAGTTATACTGATTACTAGAATATGTTTCTGTGGGGCGTCCCTAAACTGTGTGTTCCCAGTCTCCGTAGAGAATAATAAAATCTGCTTATTTCTAATATAATCAGAGAATTACCTCTCACTAGGCAGGAATTGTACATTCTTTCCGTTATTAATCTATTATTCACTTTAAAGAAAAGAATAATTAGAAAACACATGTCCACTGTATTCTTTGTTTTAATAACCATTATCACTTTCTATAGACTTGTTTTTCTATGACAAATGGTAATTTGCAGAGTTGGACAGTAATTCTGGGTTACATTTGGATAAACATACTTAGACTAGGACACTCCTGGGTAAGAGGACTCAAAACTCAAAGAGAATTGCTAATTTATTATTCATTACTTAATAGAAAGTAGGATTTAATAGTTCATTACTTAATAGAAAAGTATTCCATTATTGGAGTTAGCAATCATCGATAAATAAAGCAACTGTACAGTACTGGTCTAGAACAACTACTTCCTTTTTCCTGTTATCCATTTATATCTTACATGGCTATGTTCTAAGTATAACAATAATGCCCTCTGTTGTCGAGAAGTGAAACTCCACACGGCATATTTGATATGCCTGCCTCAAGATTTCCTAAATTGTTTACTCTAATGCAAGTTTTTAAAATTAGATGGATGACATTTTAGTTCAATTTATTCGGGGGCAGGGCAGAAAACCACAGATGCTGTCATTCTTGTCCTCATGGCCATCATTATTCTCAAAGATTGAAACCTAGGCTATATATTTGGTGTAACTGGCTGCAGAGGCTAACACTGATTATAAATAATTAATTGATATAATTAGGCACTTTTCAGGTTCGAGGCTGCCAGTAGAAAAATATGTTTTTATTCATGAAACAATGATTTGTTGAGTGTGTGCTTTGTGCCAGCAATGTTGAAATACAGTAATAAACAAAACAGACACAGTCATTGCCTTCATGGAACTTACATTCCATGTAGAAAGACAAGCAATCAACAAATAATATAATTATTTAATTAAAACAGATTAATAGCTGTCTGTGCTTTCATTTCACTTGAATCAGAATTTCAGAAAGACTCCTCTTTGGACATTATGCTGCAGATATCAACCAGACAATGGCCAAATGTTTCCTTCTCTTCAAGTGTTCAATTCACTCACGCATCCCTATTATATTAGTGTCTTGAGCACAGAGTCCTAAACTTAGCAGGGAGGGAGAAAGGGAAGAGAGCGGCTGGTGTTTCTTTTTGTGGGTCACTGATGGATGAGTCATGTGTTGTTGTTGTTTAACAAATCACTTGCTTTCTCCAGGATTCAGTTGTGCTGTTTTTAAAAAGTACTCCTTTACAAGAGAAAAGCAACTCTGCACACTATGATTTCTGGAAATCATGACAGTCATATTTCTCTACATGTAAAGAGGGAATTGGGCTGGAAACTGGCCTGGCCACTAAGGTGCCCAAGAGTGAAGACTCCACTCCCTTGGGAGTGCACTCTCAGGAGGTGTGGACTATGGTTCTAAGCAAGCTGGCTTTCGTGAATGAACTATTGGTCTTAATTTTCCCTAAAATGAGAAGAAATGGAAGCCAGTAGAGTCTTTCATATTACTTTTAGCAACATAAATTTTTATTTTGTAAACTTTACATAAAATCTACCTATCTACCTACCTCCCTATCTATCTATCTATCTATCTATCTATCTATCTATCTATCTATCATCTATCTATCTATCTATCTAATATCATCATCTATAAAATAACTAGATACAGTGTTGAAGAGTTCATAGGAAAGTGGGGATAAGAGAGTGAGTATAAAGAGACAGACCCTTGACACCTCAGCCTGACTTACTTCGCTCCCTGTAGTGACTCCCCAAATACCTCTTTTTAACCCCTTGGGCTTCATGATGCACAGTTTGAAAGACAGTAAGTCCTTTCCTTGCTGACCCCACGAGGGTTAGTATAGGCACTAAGAGGCAGACCTCCCCAAAATGCGAAGTGGAATGATATCACCACCAACTCAAGTCAACTGGCCCCTAGTCATCAGAGTAAGACTTGGGGAGATGTATCAAGTGAATGAGCATGGAAACCTGTTCAGGTGACAGAAGCGCTCCCCTTCCTCACTCCCACCCCAACTTGTACCCATTGTGTGCAAAACATCGAGTTACACCACTAGGTGGAGCCCGGATCATAGCAGATGGAAGAGTGCTGAGGTTTCTGGAAGGCATGCACACATTGCTGGAGAAATGGGTTCCTTGGGATGTTTAAAAGAAAAGGGCAAGGGGTTGAGGTGGGTGCATTATGGAAGGAAAATGATGTATCTATGTTGGTCTTTGCCTGCAGAGAAATCACTTGAATTGAACTGAGAGATCACTTCTCCATTCCACCTAAGTCCTTTGTAAATTTTGAAAAGGTTTTAAGTATTTAGTCACTGAATGTGCTCCATTACTTAACCTATAGAGTTCTTGGAAATTCCATCTTGGAGATGCTGGTTTAATAGGAACGTTTGGCCACAGGGAGAGTGTGTGAGGATATAAGCAGCCTTGGAAGTCATCAAATGCAACCTTCCCAAAGTGGCCTTCTAACCTTGGCTTACACACCTCCAGTGATAGGAGCTCATGAACACCTGAGGCAGTGCATTTCCTTTCCTGCCACACACATTTATCATAAAATTCTTCTTTTATATTGAGCCAAAATCTGCTGCCCCATGGCTTCCACCGCTTCCTAGTCTGGTTTCTACAGGTGCAGGGAATGTGCCTAATCACTTTCATGATAGTCCTTCGAGTATTTGAAAAGAGCTACCATGTTTCCTAAGCAAAATCTCTTTCCAATTTTCCAAAGCAAAACCTCTTTCTTACTGCTTGTTTCTTGAAGCAGACAATAGTCTTTTTATTGTGACATTAAAATCACCTTTCTAGTGACTGAATGATTGACATAGCAGGGGATTTTGATCTTCAATAAACAGCAATAGGGGTAGTAGACACAGCATCATGTTATAATAACAAGTAGTTCTAGATGAACAGAATCTGAGACATAAAGACATCATGAAAGGTAAAGACAGAGAATGTGGGAATGGAGCGGGGAAAGAGAGACTGGGCCTGGTTAGGGAAGGTCACAGCTCATCATCCATCTGTCACCCCTCTATCTTTGATTTATTCCACCAACAAATATCGACTGAGTAATTGGCGCTATACTGAGCCCTGGGAAGAAAACAATGAGCAAAACAGATACATTCCTTGCCCTTAAGCAACATGCATTCTAGTGGGGGATAAAACAGACCGTAATCAATAAAAGCATATAAATATAAGTGGCAGCAAGTGCAAGAATGTAACATCATGGGGAGCCTGAACAGGTTGAGAAAGAGATGGTGAGGGAAGGCTTCCCTGGAGGAAGGACCAATGCAACTGATATCTAAAGGAAAAGAAGTTAATGATTAGGCAAAGAGAAAGTGGGTGAAGTCGGGTGGAGGAGAGCACTGCAGCCAGAGGGAACAGCATGTACAAAGGTCCTGAGGTAGAAAAACTGAAAGAATGCCGAGGCTCCTGGAAGACAGAGGTGAAGGTAAAGTGATGAAAAATGGAACTAGGCAGGGGCAAGATTAGGGGACCTTGACCAAATGAAGCTATTTAATCTTTATCCAAACATCAAGTAGAAACCATTGATTTATACCATTGACCCTTTTACCATAGGTTTTTGCACTATGAGACCAGACTAGATGTATGATCAGAAAGATGCTGTGATAGCAAGTGTAGAAGGGGCCAGGGACACCCTGGTGCACGGAGCATAACCAAGTGGGAGATGATGAGGGCTGAACCCAAGGCCAGGACCATGATGGTGTTGAATCATGGCTTCAGAATGTACCAGAGAGGAAGCTAGAACCACTTACTGTACCTGTCATATTGCATACCTGAAGCTCTGAAGGGAAACGAATTTAAATGACTTGCTCAAAATCATACACTTAGCTGGTAGCAGAGAGAATATGAAAAGCAAGATCCAAACCAAATAACAGCTAGTCATCCCACTTATTTTCTTGAAAAGGTAACCTGGGTAAATCAGGAATGGATAATGTCTAACAAGGTGCTTCTCAGAAGGGAAATGTGGGGACTAAAATCTATGTTTCTAGAAATAGGAAACTGTGGTTTCCACAAGATTAAACCTTGAGGAGGAAACCTCTGGCTTTTAGGGGTGCTCTTCATTCACTTGGTTTTTCATTCATTCTGTCTGCTGTTGTGATTATAATTATAAAAATAGATATTAGATCCAGAAGGGATTTGGTCCGGCATTTAGTCTGGTATTTTTCAATCCTGTATCACAGCTCATCAGGGAAGTGCACACCCTTCCGAGACATGTTGCCAAATGTTCGCTGATGTGTGGAATCTACTTCTGTTTTGCGTGAATTGCTTTCATGGCAATGCGATCTGACAGAATACTGAATTGGGCAGGTCATGTGATCTGGTAGGAAGAGATCACTGGGACCGAGAGCTACGCATGTGACTTTCAGCAGAATACACAAAGTTAGGAATAGTTGGAGGTCAAGACAAGGGCAGTAATTGGTTCCATCAACAGCCACCCAGAATCAAGATGGGCCTGAGCGCATAGAACCCTAATAGGACACTGTTCCAGCCACTGTGAGACATTGCTGTACTGAAATGGTGACTATGGTGTAATCCACGTTACCTGGAGGCTTTTAATCTGTTCAGGTGTGCTGCCATAGCTCCCAGTGTGCTTTAACTCCCCCCACATTAAAAAACACTCTTCTAGTCCACCTGGAAAGGCATGGTGACCACACGACACCAAAAAGGATCAGGACCCAGTTCTCTATTAGAGCTTTCACTGCTAAAACCCACCACACAGAAGCCTTCCCACTTAGAACCACAACAATAATGAATAGGGAACTAAAAGCCTCTAAGATAATGCCTGCAACCTTAAAGTTTAAAAGGAAACCCCTGATGATTTTAATGCCGGGGTTCTAACTAAGGATTTGATTCCAAATTTTACACATCCAAATTCAAAGTTTACACAGCCCTCCAAATAAGACGTTAAGAACGTGGTAGGTGAGAATCTGCTCAAGATTGATCATTTATTCGTGACAAAGAGGCTTTTTTTCAATGTCAAACTCTCTAGAGGCAAGAGAAATACATTCACCATTAATGAATGATTGCTTAGCACAAACCAATTTTCATCTTTTTTTTCTTAAATAGTTTATTGTCAAGTTGGTTTCCATATTACACCCAGTGCTCATTGCAACAAGTGCCCTCCTCCATGCTCATCACCCCACTTCCCTTCTCCCTCACCTCCATCAACCCTCAGTTTGTTCTCAGCACTCAAGGGTCTCTCATGGTTTGCCTCCCTCCCTCTCCCCAACTATTTTTCCCCTTTTTCTCCCCCACAGTCCTCCGTTAAGTTCCTCCTAATCCTCCTATATGTGCAAACATATGGTATTTGTCCTTCTCTGCCTGACTTATTTCACTCAGCATGACACCCTCTAGTTCCATCCATGTTGCTACACATGGCCACATTTCATTCTTTCTCGTTGCCGTGTAGTATTCCATCGTATAGGTAAACCACATCTTCTTGATCCACTCATCCGTTGATGGACACTTAGTCTCTTTCCATGTTTTGGCTATTGTTGAGAGTGCTGCTATGAACACTGGGGTACACGTGCCCCTATGCATCAGCACTCCTGTATCCCTTGGGTAAATTCCTAGCAGTGCTATTGCTGGGTCCATTTTTGTCTTAAGGCCTTTCTGTATCAGACCCATCATGTGGATCTCTGCAGACTCTCTCAGCTCACTGGCTCCTGGGCCCTCACCTGCTTGCTCTGTTCTCAGGGTCACCTGATCAGCACCAGCCAGAGTATCTAGCTCCTCCCCCCAATTCCAAATTGGGATGAGGCACCGCTTGACAAGGTTCGGAATACCCAAAGGGCCAGGTCACACAACCAGAAGTGTTGGGAATTACATCCATGGGGAGAACCTTCACCAACCAGAGACAGAGGGTGGGAGGGAAGCCAGCAGATAACATTCTCTCTCCATTTCCCTCATTGAGGGTCTGTTCTGAGGGGCATGGGCAGCCAGCTATGGGTTTTCATAAAACAGTGATGTGAATACTACACCTTGAATTTGTTTGCCAACTTCTTCCGTTTGGTTTCTCCTTTCCTTATTCTCACTGCCCTGGGATCTGGGGTTGTGCCATCCAGGAAGGCACTGTAACTCAGTTCTTGCCTTGAGCCCTGTTTTCTAAGAATCAATCTCTCCCCCAACACTTCTCCTGCTTTCTGCTAATGCATTATTTCCCTTCCTAGGGATGTGACCCTAAAGGGTAGATGCATACACATTTTTTGTAAGTACTGTACGTCTCTAAGAAGGGAGAGTAGTACCTCTACAAGATTCTCGAATATATAAATTTCAGTGAGCATGATTAAACTTTCAGTAGGATAGACTTCTTTTTGATAGATGCTGCAATGCTGAACTAAAAAAGCATAAAGACACATGTGTGGAATGCTTTTCCTTTATTATAGATAGGTCTTTAGCACTCTTGAAATATTTCTCTGTGCATTTTATGGTGAAAACATGCATTCAGCCTTTATTATTTATTCAGCCTTTATTATTTAATTATTCAGCCTATTATTATTATGGAGTGGGTCATAGAGAGAGACCAAACTCCAAGGGGTCCACGCCCTCGATGCCATGGAAGAGGGTTGAACTCCACCATGTAAAGTACACTAAGCACATACTTGTGCTGGGGCACAGTTCCGTGTGCCTTACATGCCTTCATTTAATTGCTGTTCACAGTGACCCACGAGGTAAATGTTATCACTACTGTCATTTTCCAGATGAGGAACTGATGCTCACATTGCCTGGGGAAAGCCAATGGTCACAAGGCATATGAAGGAAGCAAAACCAAGTTCGCCTGAGCACCAAGCCCCCACCCCACATCCTACTCTCAGTTTTTCCATGGCCCAGGCTATGCCCCTCTGTGGCTGCTGCAACCTTGGCCACTACCAAGTTCTCCCTCGCCATCTGGTAGGAAGGAGGGGCACCAGGGGACGTTTCCTTCCTTTAATGGGTCCTGGGAACCACAAGGGAGGGCAGGGGGCTCTAGAAGGATGCCAGTGTTTCCCTCTGCACCCCGCACCTAGCCTCATCCCCTCCACACCCCCTTCAACCAGAACTTTACCTTCCACCTCCTCGTGTTTGATCAGGTTTTTGGCAATTTACTTCCTCACGGTTTATTTAGACTCTTTTTAATTACTGAGGGGAAGCCAGCTCAGCATCTGGGACACTAAGAGCTCATGGGCAACTGTTCCTCACTCTCTGGTCCTCCCTCAGGTAGACAGCAACCCCCCTCCCCCCACCTCCCCACCCCCGCTGTGCCCCCAGGCTTCCACAAGCTCTGCTCTGCCTCCTCGGCCCTCACCCCTCTTAGGGCTCCTCCTGCCTTCCCCCCTCCGCACTAAAACACAGTGTGCCAGGCCCGTCCCCATCAGAACACTGGCTCTGAGTCATACCCCCGCGGCCCCTGTAATCAGCACCGCCTCAAGTTGGGCCAGTAGTCAATGTGCAAAACAAAATGAGGACCTCCCTCCTCCTGCTTCCTCTGTCCCCATCAGAGAGCCCCTTGCCCCTCTCTTCTCTTTTCTTCTCACTGCCCTCTTCATCGAAACCTGCAAAGCAGAAAGAAAGCAGATACACAACAATGTCAATGTTTTTATTCATTGATTTACACGGTAACCCATTGGACAACAGGTGAGCGGGATTCCAATCCCACTGACTCCAGGCTGGCATTCCATCCCCCCGGAGAATTGCCTGTCCTCGGGCAGGAACGCACAATTGCTCAGATGTGGGTGAAAAGTCACAAGGTGGTTTGGAGCCGCTGGAGGTGAATGTTCGGGCCAGGAGGAGCATGCACCAGGTCGTGGAGAGCACGTGTGCCCTGCAATCGGGCAATCGGACTTCACCTTGTGGTCACAGGATACGAATGGTTTTAGCAGAGTGGCAAGGTCTGAAACACGTTCTAAAAATGACACTTGTTAGGAGGGTGTAGGGCTCACATGATCGCCTTATTCTACTAAGAGTCAAGTCCCAGGCCAAAGACATGAGACTCTAGTATTAGGTAGGACCCCAGACTCACAGTATAGGCAGGTGGGGTGTGGGGAAGATGGACAGACAAAAGCCTGAGGCCATAGAAATCCTACTAGGAGAGTCCCTCACAGCTTCCGCATTGCCCAAGCCGGCTTCTCCGTAGTCACTGGAAGAATTGTAACAGCAGAAAGGAAAAGCCAAGTCCCCAGCCCTGCTCCCACCCGAAGCGCCCTCCCTCTTTTGTGAAAACCCTTTGTAGAGAGCAATGACTGAGAGGATCAAAGCGTCCACTTCCTTCCCTTTGATGTGTGGTCAAAGGAGGGCTCTGATGTCAGGAGCGCCTTGCATTTCATTAGACCTGATGTTACGCCTTCTCCAGGCCACTGTGGCCACGCTGCTTTCACCTGGCTACACCCGGGTTCACGTCACTGGAAATGTCAGAGCTCCCAGCCCCCTTCGGGCTCACTAAGAAATTATACAGGTAGAGACCTTTGAGTGTAAATATCTCTTCTTGCTCCATCCTGCTCTGCCTTGAGGAGGAGGGGTGCGGGGGGGGGGGGGGGGG